>NC_044056.1:16080802-16083302 GCF_902167405.1 Gadus morhua | reverse complement strand
GGGGAGAGTTTCCATTTGGCACAGCAGATTCGCTTGTTTCCCAGACTTTTCTCACTTGTAGCCGTGATCTAAGGCAACTGCCGCCGACCATGCAGTCTGCCAACACACAAGTTAAACAGACAGACGGACGGACTAGCATGCGATAGCAGAACCCTCTTTGTATATTTCTGTTTCCCATAGAGCTGTTTGTGTAACGCCAGCACCAGAGCTGTTCTCTGAAAACACTTTTATTTGGCTCTAAAGCGAAGTGGGGGCGGGTAAGGGAGGGTTTGTGTGAAAACAAAAAAGAGAATTAGAGAGAATTGATTAAACGCCATTTCGGTTCTGTTTGTTTTGCATTAAGTGTCTTTGATGAGCCGCATCCATTAATGACTTATTAATGCACATTCACTCAGCAGCGCATGATTGACAGTCAAAATAACACAAAAAAACAATAACACTCCTGCAAAACAATTTCCTGAGTGCTTGAATACTTTGCTAGGTAAAACACCTAGCTACTTGGATTTGAGTTTTCAGACTTTACTTTATGCACTTATCTGACCCCTGAATCGGTTCAGGGGAGACCATTTAGCCACCTAACACTTTGATGTACTGCTCTATTAGTAGGAGTGGAACGTGTCTTCTGATCAGAAAGACGGGTCACAAAGAGGGACTTGTTGCTGCTGACAAAACGAGTACTTCTACTTTCAGTATTTTTAATGATTGTATATTCTCCATGAAATACCCAGCTATGGTCCAGCTCCCACTCCCTTTGTTCCATTTCCTTTAATCCTCTGCCGTTTCTATCCTCAATGCAATATCTTCAAGAACAGAGAGAACCTCTAACCTATAGTGGAGGTGATGGAGAGGCTGGTGAGGCAACCTTTACTCTTCAGTGGGAGAGGAAGACGTGGGTTGGGGGTGGGCAGAGGAAGGCGAAGAGGATAGCAATAATGTGAAGGTGAATGTAGAAATGATGAAAACACAGAAGAGATGGAGGAGTGAAAGCGTGATGAGGGACATGACAGAAAAGAAGGGTAGCCAGAAGACGAAAATGGATCGCAAAGAAACAGATCACAGCCGCAGGACTTGAAGCAGCAACATGAAACACACACACACACACACACACACACACACACACACCACACACACACACACACACACCACACACACACACACACACACACACATACACACACACACTGACTCACTCCCTCACTGAGGAGTGACGGCGGCATATGGAAATGTTAGAGTGCTGTGCATGCAGGCATCAGTTTCATGCAGTTCCATCCATATCGTCCCCCCATGTATGGGGGGACGATATGATGGCGTTCTATTAGCTTATCGTCACCTTCCCAGTATATGGCCAAGGACGAATGGCTAAGGGGTATGGTTTGCTAATACCTGTACAATGCCACGCTGATTGAAGGCGTGTTCAGTGTGTGCTAATCGCCTTTGGCTTCCAGCCAAGGGCCGTTTTTTTTCTGCCCGTTCACGACTCTGCCCCCCTCAACGAGCCCTGCACCAGTGAGTCAATAGTCGGATCAATCAAGACTGCCAGATCCTCCCACGCCAAAACCAAATCCATTCGCAAACATTAGAATAATATAATGATGCTATGAAAATAACCGAGTTAATAATAACCGACTACCTACAATTACCCGTATCACAGCTTCCAGCTTCTAGTTTGATGCCTCTTGTATAAACATAACCCCGTTCTACTTCTCTCCATAATCTTGCAAATGGGTCGCTTCTTGGAATGGAAAACAAATGTTTCCAATCCATTGCACATGTCCTGAAATACTTAACAATGAGACAGCCTTGACGATTACTTAATTACCCCCCCCCACCCCACAAAAAAAAGGAACTTGATATGATAACAAAAACAAAAATCGAAACCACACTCTCCAATTTATAATAATATATAATAATATAATACCATTAGTGAAGGATGGCCCTCCCCTCTCGCGGCAGCTACAGCGCTACTCGCGTCTCTTCTTACACTTCCCGTCAGCCGCGCCCAGGGAGGCAGCTTGTGGTTCAGCAGCTCCAGAGCAAGGGAAAGACCTCCGCCATCACGGCTCCACTATGGCGCTGTAAATGGATCACGTTTCAGTCTGCAGTCTTCAGTGTTATCGTGGTGATACACACGGTCAGCTCATAGGAAAAATTACCACCTTCAATTGGACCGTAAGAAGGCCCTGTTTAGTTGTTTTGTTTATTTATCTAGATGAAATCGGGATTTAATTGGGGAGCTTTGAACATCTGGGAGATGTTAACAACACATTAAAAAACAAAATGAGATGTCCTTGACACTTATACCATTAAACATCAGTGTATGGTCTGCCTTCATCCCATTTGTTGTTTTCTTTTCAAATTAGACATATTGTCTCAAGGTGTGTCTATTTGGTCCACAGCAAGTGGAACGATATCGTAAATCTCTGATCGTAGTTAATTGGTAGTCAACTACTTAACCAATGACGGAATGGAAACAGGAATAAGCTGTCCAATGTGAAGTCGA
>NC_044056.1:16068302-16075802 GCF_902167405.1 Gadus morhua | reverse complement strand
TTGACAAACACAAAAATGTATTCATTTTGGACGCACTTTACCTCATCACTGCCTCCTTCCTCACTCACACACACACACACACACACACACAAAGAGGAAAGAGAGAGATAAAGACACACAGAGACAGAGAGAGAGAGAGACACAAAGAAAGTGAGAGTCCTTAATAGCACACTCACAGACACACACACATGCATCCATGAACGAAAGGACCACATACTGTATGTGTGGGTGGATGGAGATGGGTGTGAAGCCAGTTAGTAAAGTTGGAGGCCTGGTTTGAACAGTTGGAGGCCTGGTAGGAAAGTTGGTGGCCTGGTTTGAACGTTGGAGGCCTGGTAGGAACGCTGGTGGCCTGGTTTTGAACGTTGGAGGCCTGGTAGGAACGTTGGAGGCCTGGTAGGAACGTTGGAGGCCTGCCTTTGAACGTTGGAGGCCTGGTAGGAACGTTGGAGGCCTGTTTTGAACGTTGGAGGCCTGCTTTGAAACGTTGGAGGCCTGCTTTGAACGTTGGAGTCCTTGTTTGAACGTTGGAGGCCGGTAGGTACGTTTGGTGGCCCTGGTAGGAACGTTGGAGGCCTGGTAGGAACGTTGGAGGCCTGATAGTATCATTGAAGGCCTGGTAGGAGCGTTGGAGGCCTGGTAAGAACTCCACAACAGGAGGCTGTGGCCTAACGTCATTGCAGTCCTCCTCTGGTGGGAGCTCAGTGTGGTTCGCCTCCAGTCTGCTGCGGTGCAATTATCTTGTAACTTGTCTAAGTGGATGCATCAGTTTCTCAGCGTGACTGTTTTAAGCTCTGTGTGTGACGGTGATGAGCCGAGATGAAGGCGGTGTGTTCCCTGTCCTTCACTGCTGATGTGTATTACCATTCAGTAAGTGTCGGGCAAAACATGATGTTTCAGCAAACTAAGAAGGGAACTAAGATGGTGAATGACTTGTCTTGTCGTTTTCACCGTCTCTCTTTTACTTCGCAGACGTGTGTTACCTGACATGTGCACCGATTTTCTCAAGCGCTAAGTATGTCTCAAGAAACTGTCGTGTTTCATCTCTCTCATGTAATCCACAGGAGTGTTCCTGTGCTAGTTTTGTTTCAGTCTAATAACGTTGGTTCACAATCGTGCATCCATTTTATAGCTGGCGTCGTAATGCATTGTGTTTGCTCAGCGTTAGCGACCCATAATCCTCATAATCTCATCCGCTAATAATGCGATTATGTTGCTAACCTCCAATGAGCCTTCGCCCGGGCAGCGTATGGAATATACACAACTTTGTATGTTCATAAACTAGCAAGCTGCAATCACCCGTGGTTCAAGGAAATCATAAATGATGTCGCTACAATGGCGTCATTATTCACATTTGCTTGAACCTTATAGGCCTACTCATCATTATATGTCCATAAAGATTCATGGCTCACTCTGCAGCTGCCGGATAATCTCATCCCGGCGTATTCATGTTCCGGCCGGGACCCCGTCAGCACTTTTCACTTTTTCCGCTATAATTATTGTCTATATGAAATCGGGCTGCAACCTGATTTCATGAATCCTCTTTAATTTTTGTTCATTGAATTACAGATTGATGTTCAATTAATGCTACTGTGAATCGCTTAAATGCTGACTGGGCTCAGCTCACTGTGCTGTTTTATGCATGTCGTCCTGCCTGTGTGTTTGTGTGTGTGTGGTGTGTGTGGTGTGTGTGTGTGTGTGTGTGTGTGTGTGTGTGTGTGTGTGTGCTTGTTTGTTTGTGTGTGTGTGTGTGTGTGTGTGTGTGTGTGTGTGTGTGTGTGGTGTGTGTGTGTGTGTGTGTGTGTGTGTGTGTGTGTGTGTGTGTGTGTTCGTTTTTTTGTGTTTGTGTGTGTCTGTGTTTGTGTGTTTATGTGTGAGAGATAAAGTTAGCAAAACTGCATCAACTTAGACATGGCCTGGCCCCCCCCCACCCTTGAGAGCGTTTGTCTTTGATTAGAAAGCAGTGAGTGCAGAGCGGCTGAGTGCACAGCATCCCTAATTGTCGTGGCTGGACCGGTGCTCTCCGACTGAGGACTATGAAGCCAGCAGAGCACAAGGGAAGTTAATTATGACAGCCTTGGCTCAGAGGCCTGCAAGCTGCTAGCTCTTTATGTGGACCAGGAGCCGGTCTCAGCGAGGAGGGCCTTTGTGTCCCTGTCTCCATCATGGTCTCTTCATAATCACGAGCACATGCATTCTGATTAAAAGAAAAAACACTCGGGCACGTCCTATATGATCCTGGCAATGAATGATTGTGTTATTGATTGAAGATATCAGTTGATTTTGGGTATACGTGGCAGCAGGACTGTGCTTGTTGTCTGATTGTTCAACGTAACCACAGACATTTGTCTCAAGTTTTAAAACACATTCAACCTCAGAATATTCACTAGGATGATCGGGAAGTTATTCCTCTGAGTGTCTTGTCTGACTTCATTGCTTTTATTATCGGTCCGAGGGCACCTCTCACTTCATTCTCAAGTCTACCCCCACTTAATGAATAGCATAGAACGATTTTCTGTTGTTTTTATTTTCACTGGGTGAAAAATGAGTGTCGATTAAGGCGGTGGATTTGACAGATGTGGAGAGGTAAATGTGGAGTGTGCATATTGGGATCGCTCTGGAAGAAGAGACTCACACTGACAGCAGGATTCACGCAGCTGCGTTTTCAGGCACCCTTTTAAAATGAGCCTGCATTCATTGTATTTGTGGCTCATGACATCTACTCAGTTTAAAGCAGTCGGAGGGTTGATATAATACAGAATTAAACGGTTTTTAAACCTCTTCAAAACTGTGTGTAGGAATTAATTTTCCCCTTGTGTTGGCCTTCCTATAGCCACACAAGAAAGATCGATGACAGCTCATTAAAATCCTATAGGGTCTTACATCAATGATTATTACACACCAGAAACAAGACTCCTGTGTTTCCCTTCCCAATAGCTACTCCGGACCCTGTTGTTTTTTTGGTAGTTGCTCCAAATATTGTCTTCATCTCCTGTGATTGTCCTCTGCCTCAGCTTGAAGTGGCTTTCGAAAAAGGATCTGCCAACTGGATATCAACGCGACTGTAATGCCAATGCACAGGTGCCTACATTGTGGATCTCCATTCCTGCACAGGTGTCCGAGAGGGGGTCCAACGTGGAGCAGTTTGTGAACCGTTTCCTGCTCAAGGAGTCAGCCAATCAGATCCAGTCACTGCTGAGCTCCGTAGCTAGAGTGCCGTGGATGCGATGACGAGCAGCATAGCCAAACAGGGTGAGCTTTTAACGTGTGACCTTTTGTGTGTGTTTATGTGTGTCTGTGTGTGTGTGTGTGTGTGTGTGTGTGTGTGTGTGTGTATAGTTGGATTGTCTTCGCCCATGTTTATTGCAGCATTAACTTTAAACACAAAGTGTCAGCAATCTAAGTGGCAACCAGACACTGTCTGCAACACGCATGCATGCACACAAACAAAAACACACACACACACACACACACACACAAGAGCACACACGCACACAAGCATGCACACAGTGACACACACAAACACATCAGACACACACACACACCACACACCACACACACACACACCACACACACACACACACACACACACACACACACACACACACACACACACACACAAGACCACACACACACACACACACACACACCACACACACACACACACACACCACACACACACACACACACACACACACACACACACACATACAAGCATACACACAGTGACACACAAACACACACACATGCCATAGTGTCTTCCCACTTTCCTATCTCTGTCCTCTCCTCTCCTCTGTCTCTATCTCTGTCTTTGTCTCTCTCTCTCCTATCTCTCTCTCTCTTTCCCTATGCCCTTCTGTCCTCTAACTCCCTGCTAAGTGTTTCCCACCTCTGAAAACTCCTCCACACTCTTTCACACACACCATCTGTGTGACACCTCTGCAGACACCACCCAGCCAAAGGGAGCCCGCGCATGGCTGAGAAGCGCCTATGACAACGCCGTGCCTGACTACCCCCCCCTAACAACAGAGTCAGCGTCAAGGAGACCGCCAGGTGCCCTCACCACGGCCTCAGGTGAGGCCACAACTCACTCACTCTCACTCACCCACTCAGTGTGTGTGTGGTGTGTGTGTGTGTGTGTGTGTGGTGTGTGTGCGAGCGACGCGAGCCTCACTCACTCCACCTCACTCACTCATCACTCACTCACTCACTCACTCACCACTCACCTCACACACTCACATACCACACACACACACACACACACACACACACACACACACACACACACACACACACACACACACACACCCACAAAGGCACACAGGCTACACGCTACACACACACACTCACACAATCACTCACTCACTCACTTACTCACAAACCCACAGGGTGATTTTTTTTTTTTAATTGACACCTCGATAAGACAAAGAATATAAAACACACACAGGCACAGAATATTCACACACAAACATGCACACATACACACATACACATACAAACATACACGCTGACATTGTACACTATGGAGACTCACAGAAGATCAGATGATCTACGAATTTTTAATAACGGAGCACTAATTCTTTCCATATTAAATGTGTCATTCAAACCCCCGCAAAATGCTCTGCGGTGTACGTGCTTCTCGCTTAAGGGCAGTTTAAGTCAGCAGGGAGGACAGAGGAGGTGTGGTTTCAGCCTGAAAAATACCACACACACAACATTAGTTCACACACAACATTAGTGCACGCACAACATTAGTGCTAATGAGCCGTCTCCCGCAACAACGCCGGCAATTTGTCCATCAGATGCTCTCCTAATTCCATCCCTACCTCTTCCTGGCTGCCTTGTCAACAGCCCACTGCCTCTGAACATCGCTATTATACACACACACACACACCCACGCACACACACACACACACACACACACACACAGACACACACACACACACAACACACACACACTCACGTGGCGCGAGCGCTCACACACGCATATACACACATATACACACACACGTACACCACAAACACACCTACACACGAGCACACAAAAGGGCACACACGTACGCACACAAGTACGCAAACACATACGTACATACACAAACACACACCTACACACACGTACGCACACACACACACACATACGTATACACTCAACCACACACACACACACACCACCACGTGCACACCACACTACAACAAAACAAACCCCCATCACACACGTACACACACACACACACACCCACACACACACACACACACACACACACACATACACACACACACACACACACACACAGGCGCACACAGGCGCACACACCCACACTCACACACATAGACACACACACACACATACACACAGACACACACACGCTTGCAACTGCACACCTGCACGCAAACACACATTTACTCGCAAGCGCACGATCACACCAAGTAAAGTAAAACTCATTCTCTTAACATGAGCCCATGGAAGGTATTGACGCTTTGGATAAAGGCGTTCATCAATTCAATATAATCTCTCTATCTTTCTCCACTGTCTCCGCTAAACGCCATCACATGTTGCTAAATTAGCTGCGCTCTGTTTTACTCAAGGACAGCTCCAAGTATGCCCAGTTGTGTTAGATATTATAACGGTTTTAGGTATAATTAATTCATAATTTGAGCAATGCAAACAGTTTGAATAGGAAAGGTATCATATATTGATGAATCATTTATTTAAATATGATTCATACAGTTGCTACATAAAGTGGTGAGAAACCGACACCAAAATATGTCAAAAAGGATATTTTTATACCAATTGAATCAATTTTATAAAATATGACATCTTGAACCAATATGATTAATGAGACTAAGACTATTTGTTCAGATCCATTTAGTGCTATTGTATTCAGTGGAAGAGGACATACTAGAATCCTACGTGTCTGTGGACCTGCAGCCTGGTGTCCGTAGTGAACCGCGGGTCATTGAGCTGTTGTCAGAGACATTATTGATAAAGGGAGTGATTGGTGGAGGGGAGAATGAGCCGATCGATTTACAGCCTTATAATAGAGACATGTGCTGGAAGCCTCTCAGTAGTGATGTAATGCAGCAGCAGAGACTCTCAGCCCAGTGGTTTGCTGTACCATGCATTTATACAACTACACAATGCTGGTGTTGGATAGTGAATGGCATGTTTGGCAATACCTTAGCGAATTGGTTACCTATGAGTGTACTAGATTTAATTAGCAATACAATCAAATACAATTGATCCATCTTTTTCTGAGGTAATCACGTGTCACCCTTTTAAATAAAATTCAATTTTCACTGATATTTAGTTTCTACAATGCAATCAAATATAATAAATTATTTTTTCTGAGGTAATAATGTGTCACCCTCTTAGATGCAGTACAATTCTCAATAATATTGAGTTCCTCCAATACAATCAAATCAAATCAATCCATATTTTTCTGAGGTAATCATGTGTCACCCTCTTAAACACAATACAACTCTCAATGATATTTAGATTCTAGAAATAAACAAATACAATCAATCTTTTTTTTCTGAGGTAATCATGTGTCACTCTCTTAAACACAATACAACTCTCAATGATATTTAGTTTCTACAATATAAACAAATACAATCAATCCTTTTTTCTGAGGTAATCATGTGTCACCCTCTTAAACACAATACAATTCTCACTGATATTGAGTTTCTACTGTAGGCAGTGATCTGCGGTTCGGCTACAAAGCCATTTGCTCCATCTCTGACAAAGCATGGTTCACTACTGGTGCTCTCTGACAGCACGACATGACATGATTTATAACGTTGTCCTTCTCCCTAATGTGTGACACAGATAGACCCTGACATACAGTATGTAAAGGATTTATGACATGTGCTCCTTCGCCCTAATATGTGGCATAGATAGACCACGACATACGTGAAGGACTCGGAACATGTGAACAATATCTGTCCTTTGTAATAAATGGCGCCAAACATGCAGAATCACACATATCTTACACAAGGGAAAATAAACATATTTAAATGAGATACATTTTATTTCTTGATGTATTTTGTAATAGAGAAAGTCTTCCTACAAAACTGTCTTTTGGTTTCTTTATGCGCTTTGCTCAATTGTTGGAGTTTCTTACTTCAGCCATTCTGGAGCCCCAGGAGCGCCCTAGTGAGACTGCTCCATGTCACAGTTCACAGGACGCAGCTAACCTGCGGCCCGGCAGCCATCTTGGATCTGGGGACAAGGGTCTGCAATGCAGATGCAGTAATGGATGTTCTCCAAGCGCTCCGCTGTGTAGGGCTGTGTCGCTGTGTAGCAGGGGGAAGCTCTCTTCATATACCCGGGGCGTCAGGCAGCCAGATAACATCAGGCAGTTACCCTGGAAACAGTTGCTATTGTAACAATTATACTGAGTGATTCAGACAATATCCTCATGCAATCATGACTGAATATAGCAAGGTCAATTGTAATCAGTAAGAGTTATACAGTATTATAAATACACGATAGAGGATATA
>NC_044056.1:16000802-16060802 GCF_902167405.1 Gadus morhua | reverse complement strand
ACTAGAAAACAGACCGTGACACCAACAGCCGAGTATAATTCATTTCAATGCATTGCAAGTTTACTTTACATTTTAAATTTACGGCATTAAGCACACGCTTTCAACCAAAGCGACTTACGTACACACACACACACACACACACACACACACACACACACACACACACACACACACACACACACACACACACACACACACACACACACACACACACACACACACACACAGCGACGGCGGAGTAAACCATCCAAGACGACAACCAGCTCGTCAGGAGCAGTTAGGGTGAGGCGTCTTGCTCAGGGACACCTGGACACTCAGCTAGGAGGAGCCAGGTATTGAACTAGCATCCTTCTGCTTACAAGTCAACCAGCTTTTCCTACTGAGCTGAGCCGACCCATGTCTTGTCATCTACATACAGTAGGCTGGCTGGTTTGTGATACAGTCCAAAGAACGCAAAATACGTAATTCTCCTACATCTTCCACCCACTGTTTTGGACGAGACGAGCAAAGCCTCCTCTGTGTCTGCGGTCTCCTCTGTGTCTGCGGTCTAGCTGTCAAGCAGTTTCTTGTTTCTTGCACGTTGTTATAGCAATTGAGTGAATCTGGCTTCCGGTTTCCCTTTCTGCTTACGGCTGGTTTGTGTTCTGCTCTCCTGACATGCAGCTGTGGTTGTGTTCTGTCGTGTGCTTCTTCTCGGTGTCGCAGACGGTCTGGTTTGATCTGCACCAGCGGCTTACAGACACGGACGGCACCGCCAGCGCAGTGAGTACACCAACTCAATCAGAAGCATTTGTTCCTCAGCAGCAGCGGCCTCTGCTCTGGGAAACCCTGCTGCTAATAGCTGCTCCGAAATAACACATAAAGAAGGAAGAAGAAGAACATCTTTCTTCTAACTCATCAAACAGAAAGGTGGACCAGGTCACTGTGTTGGGGACGACACCACCAGTGTCTCAATGCTGAATGCCTTCTTCTAAAATCAGCCCTTATTCAAAGGGACGCAGTAGATGGAGCCATGACGGAGGCTCACGCTGTCTCTGCTAATTCAAACGAATAAGCAAACACACCAGCTCTGCTCTTTTATTTTTGTATTTTTTAAAAATCGACTCACATGAAACAGGCGGGAGGGTTTGTAGGTGCAAAGGAAGGGATGTGGAATGGGAGCAGCTATACACTAGACACTATAGCTATACAGCTATAGTGCAGATGAGCTCGTTTTCTCAGTTCAGGACGTTAAAATCGTGGAGAAAGCAGAGTTGTGGGGGCGTGCAAAGGCATAAACACCCTGGAGGCAAAACAACACCAAAAAATATTAACTTAATTATATAGATATGGGCCATAGCCCTTGATACACTTTACTGCATGCTGTAATCAAGTGGGAGAGAACAGAATTAACGACGCTACGACGAGAACAGCATATCAGCATTGTGTTAATGTTGGGCTTTTTGCACAAGAACTACGACCTTGTGGCTGCATTGTGGAACTGAGCAGAGGTCACAAATGCACATCCTCTGAGCAAAAAACAGGAGATTGCATCTGTCGAAGCCCAGGGGGAAAAAAAATCCTGTTATTAATTGAGAAATGAAATTGTCAATTCTATGAGCCCCCTTAACCCCTCCACCTCGGAGGTGAGGCCGTGTGATTGAACCCTCTCGTACGACCCGTCCTCTGTCGCGCTCTCTTCATTCCATGGTTGCAATCTTGATTTCCCTCAAACAGGTGGCAGTCCTATTAACCTTGCTCTCCCCAATCCCTCTACCCCAGACCCTATCCCTAACCTTTCCCACTTCATCTCCCTTGAAGGAAGGGATCAAAACGTAATTAATGCCCACCCCCCCACCCCATCTGATTCAGCCCCTATGTCAGAGCAGCTGCAGTCAGCGGCCCTCGCTCCATGCAGACCACGTCTCTCCTAGAAATCCACACGCACACATACACACACACATACACACACACACACACACACACACACGCGCGCGCGCACGCACACACGCACACACACACACACACACACACACACACACACACACACACACACACACACACACACACACACACACACACACACACACACACACACAAATATGGTAGTATTTCCAAGGCACAGCTCCAGTGGACATAGTGTGATCACCTCCACATGCTGCAACGCTTTGATAGGCACTGACAGCAGTTCCTCTGTGAACACACACGCGCGTCACGCACACATACACACACACACACACACACACACACACACAACCAAACACACACACAAACACACACACACACACGCGCGCACACACACACACGCACACACACACACACACACACACACACACACACACACACACACACACACACACACACACACACACACACACAGCAGAGTGACTCACACACTATGAGTTCTGTTTTTTCTCATTACACTGTTAATAGAGCATAGCACAGACACACATAACAAGTCCGAAGTCCAGAGTGTCGTCCACAGCCATAATGGCACATTGGAACGGAACCGAGGCATGCCAATACCCGGCCATGCCAGCGCCTGTTACCAGGCAACAGAGGGAGACATGGATGAATGTTGAGAGATCAGCTGACAGATAAAGAGAAGTGAGGATCTGTTGGTTCTCCAGGATATAAGAACGGATAGAACCCCAGAGTACAGCTGGAGAACAGTGCAGTGTACAACACAAACAACAGAACCCTTGCATGTGTGGCACATCTTGTTATCTACAGTAGCTGGTGGGCTTGACAGAGCGCATTTCAAATAAGCATGTCAAAATGCCATTGTTGGCTCCCCACTGTAAATAATGGAGGAGCAAATCAAAGCAGAGCCAGCGGAAGACAGAAGAGGCAGGAGGGGAGCCGGGACGGCGCCGGGCTGGGGACGGCTGCTCAGGGTCCGCTGGAGGCCTGGAGGTGTGAGGGCTCCCTGCCCGTAATGAAACGCTCAGAGAAGGGAGGGGGGCGATGGGAACCACAGATAGACGGGAACGGAGGAGGGGTCGGATGTTCAGAGGCAGAGGGGGATTCAGGGGAAGCCCGGCATTGTGCCTCAGTGACGGCAGCATTCCCATAACTTATCCTGACAGGATTAGCGTTGGCGGTCTCAGCGCGGCCGCCACTCTCTGGTCAATGGAGCCGACGGCATGGCATTTGAAGTGATAATCCTTAAGATTATCGTAGAATAGATTATCGTTTCATATTGCTTTTTTGGGTAATTAAATGTTGTGATCAATAGTCACTCAAAGTCACTCGGTGTTTGTTTTGTGCTGTCCCCGCATTTCTTTCCACGCGTGGTGGGAGGAACGTAATATATAGAACATGCATATGTAATGCTATATTAGCATATTATCCCTAGAGAATATGCAAATGTGATTAATTCACAGTATGTTCATCACATAATGGACACGCTGGTGATGGAGACTGTAATTATTATTTTCGGGGGTAACATTTAAAAACTATCTATTTGGATTATTTATTAACTGATGAAAAAATATCATGAGGGTTGAGATCTCAATAATCCTCAGATATGCACTTGATTGCACTTAATTCCGTTGAATCTAAATAAAATAGATTGCACAATCAGGGTCTAGACGTCATGAGCTATTTCTGGACAGGCCTTTGGAGGCAACGAACAGGGCAGCTATTTCTGGTGCAGTTCATTGCATAATTAACATTGCATTGCAGGACATATATGCCGCCATTGTCCCTGACAGAGACGCTTGAGGTACGGCAGTAGCGTAGCCACAACGGAAACCTTGGCTGTGCTTTAGGGGTACTGCATGTGCCAACAGCTGAAGCATAAAGTGTCAACATCGCTTAATTTGGTACCGTACCTGCATGGAGGCATTTTATCTCTGCTTGGGAAACCCAACGGACCCACTGCCAAAGGACCCAGTGATGGAGACGTTCTGAAGCCTTTGTGCAGTCCTTTCATTTATATTTTATGGAACAAAAAGAGTCTTCGAAAGCATTATTGAAGTAAAACAACATTGCAATTGGCATACTTGAATTTGAAGGATCTCTCTGGTAGTCTATGTGAATGACTTATTAAATAAGTGCTGTCCAGTCTTTCTTACCAATAGGTACGTGACAGCTGTGGTACAGGGATCCCATCTCGGCCCTCCCCGTTGGTTTGTGGCGCTACAGAGAGGTTCCACACTCACGGCAGTTTGCAATTCATTGCATATGCTAGGCTAGACAAATATAGCTCAATATATTCTTCGCTCCGACACTTTGCATACATCAAGGTTGATTATTCACTATTTTTCGAATTCTATTTAGTATAATGGATACATTATATATTTGTTCCAAGCCGTTCTGGTTAATAACGAACCTTGAACATTTGCAATGACTAACCTATCCTATGAGATTACATTTCTGTTAGGTGTTGAAGAAATTGATCGTGGAGAATTTGTTTGGACAAATGTAGGGCTGTTACCAGGCTCGGGCATAGAAAACCTATTAAGGTACAGCTTTGGTCGGGTTTGGACCGAGCTTTGTCGGGTTTTGGCCTTGTAGGGCGCAATTTTCAAGAAAAGCTTTCCTGTCATTGGCTTCAATTCCTCTTTACCCCCCCAAACAAGGCAAACAGTAATTCAGTATATGATATTTCAATATTATATTTTAATATCTAACTTAATACGATTTGCTGCTATGACAAGTGGCTTATGCCAGCCATCAGCTAATTTGTAAGGTTATAGAGTTACAACGATGTTCAACACATTCATAAAGTTATTTTGAGTACGATTGTTTTGACCATGGATAACACTGGCTACCCGACGATATTTTATTTGCCACATACCGCTAGTTACAGCTGTATGGGTAGTCTACTCTTCTATGGTAAGCTAGCAAGTTAACATTGGTGGTGGTGAAAACAACTCACATGATCCCACGCTACTTCACCACGCCATCAAACTACATATTTCGTCATTGTTTGAAAGAGAGAGCGAACCCCCTAAATAATTTATTCTACCTCTAAAAGAAGGTCCTATATCAATTTCTATGCACTTAGCATTTTCTTGTCATCTTTTTTGAAATTCTCTCACCCCGAAATCACAAAATCAAATGCTCTGACAAAATAAATATAAAATGCCCGTCCATCACTACCTGCACGCACTCGCTGTGAATGATGGGGGTCTTTAAGTAGCCTTGATGCCTGACGCTAGGTGATTGAGAGAGAGAGAGAGAGAGAGAGAGAGAGAGAGAGAGAGAGAGAGAGAGAGAGAGAGAGAGAGAGAGAGCGAGAGAGAGAGAGAGAGAGAGAGAGAGAGAGAGAGAGAGAGAGAGAGAGAGAGAGAGAGAGAGAGAGAGAGAGAGAGAGAGAGAGAGAGATTGATTGAGTGCGAGAGAAAGGAAAAGAGAGAGAGAAATAAATAAATAAATAAAGAGAGAGTAACTGTACCAGGTAATGCGCGAGGGCAGCCCGTCTTTCCTAGTTCCCATGGTAACAAGCAGGCTGGTGCGATCCCCCCTGCTGCCCCCGTTTCATCTAGACCCATTTTCACAGCCAGTGGGATAACTGCAGTGCACTGAACACACACACAGGCTCATACTGTATGGGATACACATGCATGCATAAACGGCATTATGTGCTTGATGGTGAGGAATTTTGCATATTTCATTCAACAAGCACGCTCGGAGTGAGAGAGAAGGAGGAAGAAAAAAAGCAAGAGCCATAGACAGAGAGGGGATCCCTGTGAAAAGCCCCAGTCCACCCCTCTGTCCCAAAGCGTGTAGTGATCTGCCGTTGGGATGCACTGTGGCTCCTGGCCGTTCCTCCTCCCAGCCCTAGGCGTCTGTGAGGGTCTCTTTGGTAGGAGGATTCATGGAAAGGGTCTCTTTGGGCGAGTTTGGTAGGATGTGGAAAGCGAGCTCCGGAGAAAGAGATGAAAGATTACACAGAAGGAGCATGCTGAGATGAGAGGTGTCGATTTTCTGTTTTAAAACTGCATTTAACCACGGCCCCCAACAAATGTATGATCCATCAAATCAGATAAAACACAGAATGTTCTTTTGCGCTATCTTCAGGTCTAGCAGCATGACGACAAGGCTTTCTGGATCTGCTTCCTGTGTGTGAACAGGGAGCACAGGTCAGAGCACGTATGAGCAGTCGTCTGGTTTGGACTAAAGAGCATAGCAGGAGGCTTAAACACTTTGTCAAGTGAGTCTAGCCCTCTCACAGTGTTCTGCACACGTTCAGAAGTTGGGCAGTTGGCCATTGACTTCCATTCTATTCCAAGCGGGTGTTTAGCATCTTCCACAGCTGGATCTTTGCCTAAGCCAACACAAATTAGAGAATACAATCTTCCCTGGCAAGGTCGTTTTCTTCAAAAAGACCCACAGACAAACAAATCCACAAGTTTTGATTCTGTGTTAACACGCCACTAAACATGCTCAGGGACATCGAGGAGAAGAGCGATAGAGAAGAGCCGCCCAGTTGGAATTCAGAGGGAAAATAATGGATTGGTTTTAGGCAGTAATAATTCTGAGTTCTAAGTGCAGAGGAACATTTCTATATGCATTAACATTTATTTTCTTGACTGGTCCGGCTAATAAATTTCTGTTGCCTCCTCAATCCATCCCACTCCGAACGTCTGATTTCAATTTCTTCTGCAGAGAACTCTTATTTGTACGCACCAACGCGTCCACCAAATGCTACTCTTTCATAAAAGTCAGGCAGTGTGAAATTAGGGGGAATTGCTGAATTAATAACGGCTCGTTCAGTGTGTAGCCCGACACACAGCAACTCTCTTCACTCTGAGCATCGCAGTGGCGCTTAAACACAGAATCCAAACTTGTGGATTCGTTCGGTTGTGAGCACCTTTTGGAGGAAAATACATAGCCAGAGCAGTTTGAGTGGGCTCCCTTAAACTGAATAGAAACACAGCTGTGAGAGCTGCTACACACTTGTTTGGAATGGAATGGACGTCAATGGCTGGCAAACTGCCCGTTTGTAGAAGGCGCCAGAGGGGGTGCGTTGGACAGAAATCATGGCTGATTTACATCCTGACATAGCAGATGTCATCCATTAACCTGGGGTCCAGCACCAGACAAATCCTTTAATGGAGCGATATTTAATTGACTTACTTGCTGCTGGGTCATAAAGCATGTATTGTGTGTGTGTGTGTGTGTGTTGTGTGTGTGTGTGTGTGTGTGTGTGTGTGTGTGTGTGTGTGTGTGTGTGTGTGTGTGTGTGTGTGTGTGTGTGTGTGTGTGTGTGTGTGTGTGTGTGTTTATATGTCATGAGTGGGGGAGTTGTGTGTGCGTGTGTGAATAATGCAACGTGTAGGTGAGTGTACTGTGGTTTTTGAGGTATAAGAAAGCAGAGCAGCCCAGCATATTATATTCCAGTATTGGTCTTAATTTGCTAACGTGAGCATTAACACACATACACACACACACACTCCCACACCGACACACACACACACACACACACACACACACACACACACACACACACACACAGACACACACACACACACACACACACACACACACACACACACACACACACACACACACAAACACACACACACACACACACACACACACACACACACACACACACACACACACACACACACACACACACACACACACAATTTCCCAGGCTCTCTGGCTCTGTCTCTCTCTATCACTCTCCCTCTCTCTCTCTCTCCCTCTCTCTTCCATTCCCGCTCATCCCACACCGGCTCCCAGAGACAGCCTAGTTAAGTGGTGACCAGATGGAGAGTCAAACTGCAGAACTGGTATGATGCTATAGTGCTGCTGAACACATGGCAGCCATTGATGATTGTGATGTAAAGGGGAAGTAATCATGTGTTAAAACGGCTGAAATGTTATAGATAGACACTACCAGGGCAGTCTCTCTCTCTCTCTCTCTCTCTCTCTCTCTCTCTCTCTCTCTCTCTCTCTCTCTCTCTCTCTCTCTCTCTCTCTCTCTCTCTCTCTCTCTCTCTCTCTCTCTCTCTCTCTCTCTCTCTCTCTCTCTCTCACACACAAACAATTTTATCCTCCAAGCGCTCCATCAGTCGCTGGTGGGTAACAGCTGCTATTCCCTGAAACGGAAAGCACCATAGCAATCATTATTGCTTTGAAGCAAGTGTACTGCCAATAGTTTAAATGTGTATTATAACACCTTTTTTTGTATCAACCCCACCACAACATACTTTTAAACCCTATTATGTGGATGTTTTCATTTTCTAGAAAGCTTAAAACAGTCAAAACTCTGGGTGACTACGTCCCCACCATGTTTCAGATACAGAATACCAGCCGAACAGATAGCCAAGAGTTCCATCCAGACTGAGTTAACCTACTTTCCTATTCCACAACCGAGCTGGAAGATCGGGAGACGCTGAGCAGTGCTGTTAATAAGGACAGAGAGAGCGGGGGGAGGTGTGTGTGTGTGGGGGTGATTGTGGTGGAGAAAGAAGACATGCAGATAAAGAAACTTGGAAGGGGAGTGAGGAGGAGGTGAAGGAAGAGACCATTAGATCCTATTGTATTATAGCAGCATCTCTCAAAATGAGTAAAGTGTGCTTTGAATTTCCCATCACCTCTGCCAAAGAAGGTCACTAAAGAGATGCTATTTGGGTCAGAGTGGACGGCTGTCGGCTGTATCAACTCTAACCCACTCCTGTGTGATGGGTTGGAGCTTCATATTTACGGGAAGGCATGTTCTTTCTGCTTGCGTTGTAATTGATTGGCATTACCAAGTACTACAGCCTCTAGATTGCCAAGGTCCAGCCCTGAGGGGATAACCAATCACTTGGCAGGATAGAGGCCTAGGAATCAATAGAGGCCTTTTTCGGCACCCTTTTTTTTTTTTTTTTTTGGCCTCTGGACTTGAGGGAGGTGTGAAACTGATATAAGCCTGGGATTTGGTTTTTTGTAAGAATAAAAAAACAAAAGCGGAGAAACCATCAAACATCCAACCTGAAACACAACAGAACAACCTAAAAGCAAAGTCTCTGTCTGGCTATCACACGTCATACGTTGTACATTACATCCCACAAACTTGCACACTATACTATATTTGTATCTTACCCTCTCTTGCTCTCATTCATTCTCTTGTTGTATCATGTTGGTGTTTTGGTAGACGTTGCAGGCGGTTGCATAATAATAATGTATAACTGTGTTGTATTCTCTCTCTCTCTCTCTCTCTCTCTCTCTCTCTCTCTCTCTCTCTCTCTCTCTCTCTCTCTCTCTCTCTCTCTCTCTCTCTCTCTCTCTCACACTCTATAAATATATGAATATATCTATATCTCTCTCTCTACCTTCGTCTCATGGTCTCCTTGTCTGACCTCTCCCAGTCCCTGCTGCTGGTGCGTCAGGAGATGGTGGTTTCCCAGAAGAAGTTGGGGGAGTTTTGTGAAGCTCTTAAGCAGTACCTGAAGAATGTGTCGGCCCAGCGAGACTGCTTCCAGTAAGTCCTTCCTTCCTCTTCCTCAGCTGTGTGCACGAACAAATATTAGCATTGGATTTTCTTTAGCATCTGCCATATGCTTATCCTTTGCAAGATTCAAAGACAGGCACCAGCGCCCCAAGTGGCCTGACAAGGAAGAAGTTAATACAAGTATGACCAGAACAAGAACGTATATCAAGTGTATCAGTAGTCATTCAGAGTGAAAGCCCATGTCCAGCTTAAGACAAGGGGCCCTACCTCATCATAAACGGGATGGATTGATTGAAGTGATAATCGTGTCTGCATATCTCATTTGACGGTGAGACTCATAAATGGATTGACTATAAAATGGGATAGGCTTCTAAGCCTATTGTTTATATAATCTATTTATTTCTCTGCATCTAGCTGAGTCTACTGTGCAAGGGAAAGTGCAGACAAAGATCTACTGAGTGATAGAGTCGATGTTGTTGATTGAAGCGGGGATTGACATGTGCTCCTTATCAAGGAGGGCAGCTGATCAGGAGATTGACAGACGAGTGGCAGTAGATGAACGGCAGTGATTTGTAAGAAGAGAGAGCGAAAATAGCCAACAGGGGGCTGGAAGTGGCAGTTAGATAGCTAATCACAGTCAGCTTGTGATTCTAGGACGAGGCAGGAAGCTCATGTCCTCCTGAGCCTGGAAACTCCTTCATTCAATGTGGACTTGGGTGGTTACTCCGATCCTAAGTGAGATACTAGCAGGCAAGCTAGCCTCACCATTTCCTAGGCTGGTCATTAGCATTGCTAGGCTAGCAAGCGTTCAAGCATTCATTACCTTTTCTCGGTTGTCTCCCAGCATGCTCTTCAGGACGCGCTCGTATGCTTTTCCAATTATAACTGGATGTTATTGTATATTCCATTAGGAATATGTGAACCTGAATAACTTCTGCCCGGCAATAACACATTCAGTAAACCAGGATATTAGGGTGTGATTACACACACAAAGGATGTGGGAAACCCTTATCGATCCTTTTAGGAATCAATGTGCAATTGCAAAGAACTTACTATTGCATTATCTCAATCAATAACATTTCTGGATGGAACGTTATTCCTGCCCACAAACAAGCAATTAAAGACATGTGTGACTATTTTGGATGAAAGGTCAAGGTATAAAGTCAATTTGTATCATATGTTTCCAAACCAAGTTCCCAGTAAACTACTATACTATCTAAATTAAGACTACTAGACCTTATGTAAATATGTGTATAATATAGGTCTCTCTTTCCCATGACGCAGTGGTTGCGTCATGGGAAAGGTTGCACTGACCATTACATCAGTTACAAGTGATGTTTTCTCCATTCTCCTTTTTAATATGCTGGGGACTTGAGGCATTAAGAGGCGTTATGGAAGGCGTGCAGCAGGTTGAGAAGCCCTACGCTTAACAATAGCCCTGCTCTAAATAATAGAACAGGGGAAAGGTTGGTGTTTCAAAGCCAGTAAGGCTCTTTTCTTTTTTTTAACAACGAGAGAGAGTGAGATAGAGAGAGAGAGCGCGAGAGAGAGAGAGAGAGAGATTCTATAGATTCATTGTGCCACGTCTACACGTGAGCATGGAATCAACAGTGTGTAACATATATACCATATACCTATGAACATATACTGTATACCTATAAAGTGGATGAGCAATATTAAGGATGCCAAGCTGCTGACTACTGGCTCATAAAGCTGTAAACCTAGCTGTGTATGTTTGACATAGAAGTTCAATCATTATTATATGTTCACTATAAACCATAAACCATAGAGAGCTGTTTACCATGCAATGTGTTTTCTTATTATGACATGACATTTTTAGGGGCTATGGGTCAGGAAAATATGACCGTAATGTGAGTTTACAAAAGGCCACGTTTTGGGTGGCATTCGATGCGATGCAAGTGCTTTCGGAAATATGCCATTTGTCTTTTCTCATATCGACGCCGTAGCTTGGCTAACCCTTTCATATGTCCTCGTTTTCAGTAAGAACTGCCTTTGTCTCTGACACCATCTCACTCTTTTTCAGATACATTCCTTACCTAGACCCCCCCACCCCATTCTATCCTCAATAAAGTCTCCTCATATCTGTGTGCTAATGACCCTCCATCCATCCCTATTCGAGCCCTTTCTCCCTGTTTCCCCACTCTGTGTTGCCAGCTCCTGCCCGGATTTCATGCGTTAACTCAATTTTCTTCCACCCCCTGCAAACAATAACTGTCTGCCCTTCATACTATAACCCCCACAGCTGATATTGTCATCACTCATTCCTTTGATGTCACTCTCTCTCTCTCATGCACATTCTCTTTCTCTCTCCCTCTCCCCCTTTTTTCTCCCTCTCGCTCACTATCTCAGACAAACTCCTTTGACCCGGGTCTGTCTCGGAGCTCTCGCGACACATCCATCTCCCCTCCAGCCTCCGCTCTGTCTCTGTCCCCTCTCCTCCCCGCTCCATCTCTCTCCTCTGACTGGCTCTACTTATTCCCTCCTTCTGCAGTGTGACTGCAGTCAGGTTGCCAGATGGCTTGTCCTTTGTCGTCTACGAGTTCTGGGATGGAGACGAGGAGTGGAAGAGGTGAGAGCTCGCACAAACCACAAACAAACCACAGAACCTTCATGTCCTGCCAGTGTGCAGACGCTAGATACGACTCCAATGGTGGTTCAGTTTGGATGAGTGGATGAAAAGACAAAGAAATGATTCCTTTAATGGAATGCCCGAAAGGAACCCGGTTCCACTTCTGCCTTCACATCTATCACCAAAAACTGTTTATTGATCTGAAAGCAAATGAAGCAAGGTGGTCGTGATGCTGCTGAGTGGTGGACTGCTGATGCTGCCTTTACAGAGTTTCTGCCCTATTGCTCACTTCCCAGTGCCATTAATATTTCACCCTTACAGTAAAGTACGGCCAAGTCTAAGTCAGGAAGGGGCCTGTTCTCCCTGCACTCTTTGAAGTGTACTTTGCTCTCTTTCTGTGTGTGTGTGTGTGTGTGTGTGTGTGTGTGTGTGTGTGTGTGTGTGTGTGTGTGTGTGTGTGTGTGTGTGTGTGTGTGTGTGTGTGTGTGTGTGTGTGTGTGTGTGTGTGTGTGTGTGCGGTCCCAGGCACCTGCAGTCGGCACCTATCAAAACCTTTCAGCATGTGAAGGTGGACACGCTATGCCAGCCTGAAGCCGTGTCCACTGTAGCTGTGCCAGGTAACTGCATCCCCAGGCAGTGACATCACTGTACTCTGAGTTAGAAATGATGTATACTGGGGATGGTCTCAATATGGCATGTCAGTAAAAAGGGATTGCAGGGTATTCCAATGGGCTCTCAATAACCAATCCTAACATCGCTTTCTTTTTCCAATACTTCTTACTTTCCATTACTCCTCTGCCTTTTTTCATCCATCTTCGGTTCTACATCTCATTCTTTCTTCTTCCACACCGTCTCTGTCCGTCCGTCTTGTCCGTCCCAGCTGCCTGGTGCAGTCTGAACAGAGAATGAGGACTGAGATGTTTGACGGCACGCCACCACACCTGGACAGACCTACCCTCCTTAAGACCCGCCTCCTGCCACCCACCCATCCTCCCCCCCACCCACCCACCCAGCATTACCACCTTCGCCCGCCTCCTGTCCCTCCCGCCCCTTCCCAACCAGAAAACACATAGCCCTACACCCCCTTGTCTTTGTAAGTATGCTACATGTTTACACGGGGCAAATGAATGGCAGCACTTGCATTGGATACTGAAACAAGGGTAAGGGGGCAAGGTGAGATGACTTTACATACTTTCCAATCTCACCCAAGGCAGCCTCGCCTTGGATTGGTTTACTATATCAGCTCACCGAATAGTACACAGACTTCCATGTAGCAATGATCATGTTTTTTGTATTGAAGATAGAGGCTCAGATTTGATTTGTATGATTTCGATGATTAGATGTAGCCGTCATTGTAATAGAAGATGCTCGATTTCACTGGTGTTGTTCAACAAAGGTGTGCCCCAACGGAGGCAGCGCGTCGTCCCTAACTGATGTCCAACGGCTCGGAAGGTGTTATTAATTAATTACAGCACTTTAACCGATGTCATTCAGCTAGGCATAACAGCTTGTTGCCGTGGCGAAGCAGGGAGGCACTACGGATAATACAACACAGCGTCACTCGATGTAGCAGTAGGATTCGAGGGATCGGATGTTCATGTAGCTTCCATTTCATGCACCGTAGTAGCATTAGGGCCTGTATGGTTCCTGTACACAGTAACGCCATGGTCATTTAGGAGCGGACCAGACTGGATTGCCTTGTTGTTAATGTGAAGGTTTCACATCAACCGCTACAAACTGTTTGCTGCTACCGTAAGATGGAGAACAACATCTCGGCAGCAGCATCCTAAAGCAGTTTAGAATCCTTTTGTTTGCCTTGTTTATGGTCACAATTGGCAGATAGCCTATATTAGTTGTCTAGTAACTACTTTACATATGAGAAACAGTGTACTGATATTATTAGATTTGTTTTATGTATTTTAGTGCTACAGTGCAACTTTCTCTTAAAATAAGTGGTGGGGGCTTAGCCCAACAATGGCTGGTTTCAAAATGGATATTAGGTTACACATCCTCATAATTATGAATCAGAATTTCAAGAGGGCAACATTTGAATGACATGAAGATAATGCCTTAAATATCGCACCCTATGGTGAGTTATAAATGTAAAGGAGTTTCACTGGAATAAACACTTTCCAGTGGGCAGGGCAGAACTTAACAAGTGTCTTCAAAGTCGAACCATTGGCATATTCAGAAATATTCTGTTGCATTAATACAGCTGTAGGGGGCCTCACTGGGATCCTATGGGATACCTGGGGAGGGAATATTACTGCATCTTTACGAACTTCACGATTCAGCCTTTATCAGCCATCTTAGCACCACTGCTTTGACCAACAGTGATAATCGTCAAGACTGATGACGTATGTTCGTGCACAGCTATGCTAACCCAAGGTTAGTCATAGAGAAACTACAGAGAAACTATTCAAACTGACAAAATCTTTAATTGCCCCAGCTAAATCATTTAGCTACAACACACACACACGCGATCATTTGCTGGAGGATGTTGGCCTAAGCAACACTTTCCATTGTTCTAGTCTGGTTCAAATCAGGATCAACAATATAATCCAAAGTATTTCTAGTTCCACCTCTGATAGCACGTGACTTTGGACCACCTAATCAAATACCTGAAGGAACCACCACCGGAACACAATCAGAAGAAACTCTCTGAAGCACAATGTATAAAGTAATGACTATTGTGGCTTGAATATAGATAGATTACTGAGTATGAAAAAAAATGTTTATTGATATCTGAGATAAATAGTACTACTTTGTAAACATGTTTGATCTTGTTGAAGATGATTGTTCAATGATAAAAGTCCCTCTGTATTAATGGCGCTTTCCATCCCTTTCTAAAAGCATCATTTGCCATCCAGCTTACTCACCAGTCTGTTTCCTTCTCTCTGTGACAGCTAGTCATTTGCCACGGTGCGCGTACGATCGGCTACTCAGAAAGACACAGATAGGGATCCAGCCTTACCAGACAAATAGTGAACTTCTACTTGCCCTTCTTTAGACTGCAGGGATGCATTGAGCAGGGCATTGTGTTTGGATGGAATGTTGAAATGTACTAATATATTACAAACTATATCGAAACAGATAACAAACAAGATGGACCCATAGAAGGATGCCATCGGGTTTTGATATCGCTGCTCTATTTCTGAATTGTGTTACTAACGTTTATTGGCATTTGCATTACAAAACACAGAGATCTGATCCTTTTGCAAGTGAGGAACACGCTGTGTCGCTCTAAACTGTGACAAACCTTGCTTGTGCACAGGGATCTCTTATAAAAGAATGAATAGAAATACAAAGCCATAATGCATGGATCTAAGTGAACACGTCTGTGACAATAACAACAAAATGCACCCATAGCCATAGTTTTACAGTAACAATGTGCCCGGCTGAATGCAGTCCACAATCTCTGAAGAAAGACCCTTCTTATTCCTACTATCTCGTGCGCTGGCTGGGCTGGTCTCTGGTGAGACATCGTGTACGTGAACGTCATGATGGTGCCAACTCTGTTTCCTGTTAATACATTCCTGGATGTTCCTGGGACAGCCTGCTCTGCTCTCCTACTCTTCCGCTTGGGTCATATAATGAAAGAGTTGTGCCATCAAAAAAGCAGACCCTAATCATCGCCGTTTCAATTCTTAGGGTGGGCTTGCTGTTGTTAACTGGCGGCCAACACGATTCAGGGAAGTGAAGAAATCCATAGAGAGAATCTTTTTTTGAGTGAATGGTAGGATAGGCCGGCCATGTTTGGCTTGAGAGCAGCCTACCTTAACACACCTTCTCTGAGGAGGACGTTTAACACCAGGATTCAAAATGTTAGCTAGTAGGAATCTAGCGCATTAGAAATGTTGCCATGATCGTAACACTCTTTCTTTCTATGACTTTCCTATTTTTCACTTTGAGTGCATGTAAACTGAATGTTTAGTAACCTTGCCGTAGTATTAGGCCATGCTACTCTTTAATGAGTTTTGTGTATTTCTTACCTAATTTTCTTGTTTGTTTTCTAGTATTCCTATTATGGAGACAAAATGATAATACCTAATGTATATGATTATAAAAATGGCATAAAATAAATACATTTCACTTTTATGGCAATGTTTAATGAAATACTACAATTCATATGTATGTTTAAGCGAAATGAAATATATATATATATATATTTGGTCTTAAAAAAATATGTCGACATCTAGATGATGTAGAGTGATGAATCTCAATAAAATTATTAAACAGAAACGTGGTTCTTTCATTTAGAGTCTTCATTAAGAGTCTTGTACGGGTGTGCCCCATTGGGCGGTGGGAGGGGGGCGTGACTCAGTCTGTGTTTGCCTCATAACGGTTACATTTTGCACACATATTTGCACAATATCTCAGCAATATCTAAATGGGATAAATAAAATAAATCACATTTATTCAAGATTCATAAAGGGCTTTCTTATCTTATCTACTGTATATACAGTGCATACTACATTACTGGCATCTCGGTGGTGCAGAGACAGGGGTTCCAGTCAGTGGAGGAAGGTCTCCACGGACACGGTTATTTGTATGTAATGTTGGAAACGTTAAAAATGTCATGAGAACAGTAATGTAAATTATAATCTCAGACGAGATCATGGCCACCATCTCGTCAGTGCCGCAGAGAGCTTTGTTTATCAGCTAGTCCGGCAATAATTTAAATTATAAGCTCAGACCAGATCATAGGGAAGTCTCTGTGGCGCAGCGACTTTGACTTCAAAAGGGGTATCATGTGATGTTAACCCATTAACATTTCCATACTGCTAGTTGCATCATGCAAATGACCCTCCTGTATTCCATGAAGAGGGGTTGACGGAAAAACACTGTGGAAGATAGAGAACGAGAAGATTGATGAAGAGAAGGAGAGTGAGAAGATTGAGAGAAGACGAAGATGGAGGATTGGTAAACTCAAGAAAAAGATGAGAATGAGATTGAGAAAAATCTGGTGAAAACAAGACATTAAAAGATTTTAAAGGGGAAGGTGAAAAGCCCAAACATAGAATATAGATTTTTTTTCATATGTAGTGTAAGTTATAATCTTGGAAGATTTAGTGTCGTTGGCACAGCTGTTGGTAATCATCTCTAGAATGTGGCTCAAGTCCCACTATGCACTCATGGAAACCTTATGCTGCGTCATTTCATAATCTTTTGTCCATCTTCCTAAATATGAGTTATAAAAATCTCCCTGCAGATAGGACTGGACCCAGCGTTGACCACTAGGGACTCTCTCCTTCGCCATGGAGCAGGGACGCGGGAAGTGGATGTGCTTAGGGTGCTGCAGCACCCCCCCCCCCCCCCCCTGGCGGCCTCTGGCTGTAACTGCAAGTGAGAAGGTTTTCTGAACAAACCAATACTTTTTTTTTTTTGTATAATTTTATCATACAATATGATTTTTCATTAAATTATTGACATCCACCCTTTTTATGATATTTAGCATATTATCATTTCATTTTATTTCGAACATTGTCTGAGTAGGCTGACGTAGGCTATGACTTCACAACGCAGAACGATAGTTATGTTATTATAACTCTAGTTCTATGATTGTAGGCGTAGCCGTCTAGGCTTCGCCTTATGGGCTTGTCCCGTGCGCGCGCCCGCGCGCGCTGAAAATTCAAACTATGCACCTATCAGCGTGGGCACCGCCCACATTTCCCACGGTATCGTGTCTATATAACGCGGTGTATACCGTCGCTCATCCTCCACGCTTTTCTTTCAGCATTTGGAGGGTACAGCAGGTGGGAAACTAGACGGCTACGCCTACAATCATAGAACTAGAGTTATAATAACATAACTATCGTTCTATTTCATGTAGGCTACGCCGTCTAGGCTTCGCCTTATGGGCTAAGGTGAAGCTGCGAGCGGAGCCCGATCAATGTACTCCTGCTGGACCCCAGTCAAAACGACCTAAGTCACCAGAGCACATTAAGACTCAAAAAGCCAAGGAAGTGTAAAACACAACAGCTTTATAAAAACGAATTCCTCCTAGATCAAGCAGGCAATGATCAAGGGAGAAAAAAGTGAGTCTGTAAAGACTCCGGCTCTATTCCGTGCTTCATGGAACCCATGAAAAGGAAAAGAAAACCAGAGCAACACGGTTTCCATTAGGTCCGCTACCACCGGGGGCGGAGCTACGGAATTCGGCTCTTCAATAATGGGACTCTCTCGGCCGTTTCTTATTTGAAGAAAACGGCGGGAGTGCCTCACTGGTAAACAAAACCACCAGACAATTGGCGAGCCAATAGAAAACCCCCTAGCCTTGTTTTTAATTTGAAAAAAGGTGGGAGAGTAAGAGACTGGTAATCAAGACCAACTCGCCAGCCGGCGAGAGGAAATCCAACCACGCCGCTTTAAAGAACATGTCTATATTCTTAAGCCGTAAAAGGGGTCCCGGACTCTAGCACAGAGTTGCCGAGTGAGCCCCTGGACATGTCTAACATGTAAAAACGGACAAAGGGGCCGGGGGAAGACCAAGACGCAGCCGCGCAGATGTCTTCCACCGAAACGCCCTTGAGTAGAGCCGTTGAAGCGGCCACGCTCCGTGTGGAGTGAGCTTTAACGCCCAACGGTGGCGCCAAGCCCTGCCGAGAGTAGGCTAGGCAAACACCCTCACATACCCAGCGAGAAAACCGCTGCTTAGAGAGAGCGCGGCCCCTGCTAGCGTCGCTATAACACACAAACAACTGTTGTGTGGAGCGGAACGCTGCCGAGCGATTCACGTACATAGCCAACGCCCGAACCGGGCACAGGAGATGCAACTCCGCCCCCGCCTCACTAGAATGAGGCGGGGGGTGAAAAGCCTTAAGCACAATATCCCTCGACCGAAAAGAACTATTAATGTTCTTCGCAGGAACGCAGGATTAGGTCTGAGCAACGCGAAGGAGCTGTCCTCGTTTAGCAACAAGCAACTCGGGCTGACAGACAGAGCGGTTAGCTCACCGGCCCGCTTGGCAGAAACCAAGGCCAACAAGAGCGCCGTCTTGAATGACAGGGCATCCAAAGGGGCCTGGGAGAGAGACTCGAAAGGATCCCTGGACAATCCGCGCAACACGGTGGGGAGATCCCAGCGTGGTGTAAGCACGCGTGAAACAGGCCTAACCCGTCTAGCCCCACGCAAGAATCTCTTGACCAGTGGATGGCTGAAGATCGGTCCACCATCACAGCCTGCATGGCCAGCCGAAACGGCTGCCGCATAGACCTTGATAGTGGAGAAGGCCAAACCTTTTTCCAATAAGTTTTGCAGAAACGAAAGCACGCTTCCCACCTCGCATTGAGATGGGACAGCGTGGTTCGTCTCACACCAATTAGAGAAGGCGCACCACTTCGCCGCATAGAGGGAAGAAGTAGAAGGCGCACGAGCACTCTGAATAGTGTTGATAACCGTCTCAGGCAAACCTTTGCCCTGCAGGATCAACCTCTCAGGAGCCAAACCAACAGCCGTCCCGAGACATCGGGCGGGTGGTGCACCGTCCCGTGGGCCTGTGAAAGCGCATCCGGCCTGAATGGTACTGGCCAAGGCGCCGACCGCGAGAGCGCGGCAAGCTCTGGAAACCACAGAGCTGCACGGTTCTCCGGGGCCACTAATATCAGGGACAGTCTCTCCTGTCTGACCCGTTCCAGAAGAGGAAGGATCAGCTGGAGCGGGGGAAACGCATACAAGAGAGTCCGCGGCCAAGGTGTGTGTGCCAACGCATCTACCCCCAACGGGGGAAGATCCCGAGGGCTGAGGGAGAACCACCACCTGCAGTGCGTGTTCTCCCGGGACGCGAAGAGGTCCACCTGCGCTGTCCCGAACCTCTGCCAGATCAGTCTGACAATGTCGGGATGTAACCGCCACTCGTCTCGGCGGGGACCGCCTCGAGACATGAGGTCCGCCCCAAAGTTCTGGGCGCCCGCGATATGCAGGGCTCTCAGACTGCGGAGATACTGATGAGCCCAAAGCCAGAGCTCGACCGCCTTTCGGTGGAGAGCAGGGGAGCGGACTCCCCCCTGTCTGTTGATGTACGCCGCCGCCGACACGCTGTCTGTCCTGATCAGAACGTGGCGGCCGCGCACCAGGTGAAAGAAATGCAACAGCACTTTCCTCACAGCGTCGAGCTCCAACACATTTATGTGTGCTGTAGGGGGCGTGCGCCACTCGTCTCCGACCGAGTGAGAGAGGCACGTTCCTCCCCAACCCGTCAACGAGGCGTCCGTGAAGACCACTACGTAGGACGCCACCCTGCCCAGTGGAACACCCTTGAGAAGGGCGGAGGGTCCTTTCCAATATTCCAGGTCTGGCGACACCGAACGGGGGACGAGGAGCACCCTGAGCTTGTGTCGCCTGGGGTCCAACCGTTGGCGAGCAAACCACCGCTGGAGTCTGCGCATAAAAAGCAGACCCAGGGGGACCACGGGGTGGGCAGCTGCCATCAGCCCCAACAGGCGCATGGTGGACAGTGCGGTCACGTTTCTGCGAACGTGAAAACGGGAGAGCGCCGACAGGATGGCGTCTCGCCGAGGAGGCGAAAGCATCGCAGTCATGGTGGCTGAGTCTAGGCAAAGCCCCAAGTAGACTGTCTGCCGGCTGGGGAGCGGGGAGCTCTTCTCCCAGTTGATGGCAAAACCCAGGAAGGAGAGATGGTTTATCACCAACATGGTGTCCCTTCTCGCGGTCTCTTCTGAGTTGCTCAGAATAAGCAGATCGTCTAGGTAGAAGAGAATCCTCTTTCCCTGACGTCTGAGCGGTTCCAACGCCGTCTCCACACACTTCGAGAAGGTGCGCGGCGCCAGGGAATAGCCGAACGGCAGACACTGGTACTCGTACGCCATCCCCATAAAGGCAAAGCGGAGAAACTTCCTGTGCGCCTGCCGAACAGGGACGTGGAAGTAAGCATCCTTGAGATCCAGGGATGTGAACCAATCGTCCTCTCTCACACACCGGAACAATGCTCCGACCGTGAGCATTCTGAACTTCCTCGTGGCAACGAATCTGTTGAACACGCGAAGATCCAGAATAGGTCTCATTTCCCCTGACTTCTTGGAAACCAGGAAGTAGCGGGAATAAAAACCTAGGTGAGACTCGTGGGGGGGAACGACAGTGATGGCCCCCTTTACCAAGAGACGTGCAACCTCTGCTGCCAGAGCCGTGCTCGCAGCCGGGTCCCGTAGCGTGGTCTCCACCAACCCCATAAAGGGTGGGGGACGACGCTTGAACTGTATGGGATGGCCCCATCTCAACGTGGTGTCCAACCACGATGGCAGAACGCACCGCTCTTGCCAACACGCATAGCGGTTGGAGAGAGGGCGAGCCGACAGCTGAGGAAGACCGTCCAGGAATAACCCGTATTCCTCTGCCCCTACCGCCTTCACACTGCGTGTGGACCAAGGGGGGCTTCCCACGAAAGGGAGGAGGCTCAGCGAGCGTAGGAGACGTACCACAACTAGCAGTTGTAAAAACAACGAGCTGTCTAGACGTCGCGCTCGTGCCCGCTGAACAGGGAGCGAGCCGTCCGGCCGCAGCACCTGTGCGCATGCGCTGTCCGCAGGCTGTAGCCACAGCGCGCGGACCCATCTCCTCACCTATAATGTGGGGAACCAGGAGACCGTGCAACGAGTCTCTGATCCGTCCACGAGGCTCCAAGGGACGCCGCTTCTTAGAAGCAGGTGAACCAGAGGCCATGTGAACACGCCGTCCGACCGCCACCCTACAGCCACCGGGCTGAGAGGGGGAAAGAGGCAACATGGAGGAGCGCACCACAAGCGTAGGGCGCAGGTGGCCTGGGGAATATCGCTCTTTAGGTACCATGTAGTGCCGTTCGGCCGAACGGTCTTTACTCTTTTCTTTAATAGGGAAAGAAAAAGTAGGAGCAAGCGTCCGGAACTTCCCGGTCCGTGGCGCTGCTGCTCTCCCCATGCGCGGCGGCTGCGGCTGCTGCACCGGGGCTGGAGTCGGAGGCGGCCCCATGGAACGCTGGGACCGGCCTAGACCCCGCTTCCTCTCAGCCTGCTGGCGGGAGGAGCCCGTGAGAATCGTCCCGAACCGGGAACGATCCTCACGGACTGAGTGCTGGTGCGCGAGCACCTCGGAGAACCTGGGACCAAATAGGCCATCCGGCGCTAGTGGACCCTGGACGAGGCTGGCCCGCTCTCGTTCCGGCACCGCAGTGTGGGAGAGCCATATGACCCTTTGAATCATGGTAGCCCACGCCATATGCTGGCCGGCCGAAACGGCTATCGGCTGGCATAACTGGAGGATGGCGCTGGAAAAGCGGGAAACCGCCAGCCATCTCGCGGCTTCCTCCGGGCCGTAGGCCTCCCTGTCAGCCGACAAGGAGACCATGGCAGAGGAGAGCAGGGCGATGTTGTTGACCGCCGCCGCGGATTGAGAGGCACAAACGAACACCCTGTCCGTTAGGCCGACAATCTGCTTCTGGAGGCGGTCGGGGGGCAGCGGCTTTTCGTTAAGGAGCCATCCGGCGCCCGGACAGAGAAGCGCTGCCAGGGGAGGCTCCAGACGAGGGATCCCCCTCGCCTGAGCATCGGCCCACCCCTCCACGTTGGTCAAATCCGTGTAGGATCTTACCGGAGCCTTCAGGGTCGAAGGGTCCTCACCGGCAGCAATAAACAAGTGCTGCAAAGGCGGGAACAAGGGGCACTGGGTAACCCGCCGGGAAAAAGATGGGGTGCGAAAGCACTCGCCCTGCATATCGTCAGATACGGGGGCGAGAGGCGGGGCCGGCATGGGAATCCCTTTGATGGCCGCCGCCTCACCCATGATCTCCCGGAAGAGATCGGTCATCCGGCGCGGACCCTCGTGTTGTATGACGGTGGCGGTTGTAACCCGAGAGCGGGAAAAACCGGACGCCGAGTCGCCGAAGACGTCGTCCAGGGAGGCGTCGATGATGCCATCGTCGACGTCAGGTCCGAATAGGTCGATGGCGTCAGCCATTTCCACCGCAGGGGAAAAGAAGAGATGCCTGGAGAGGATCCCCTCTTCAGGCAGCTCCCGGCAGGCGACACAGGAGACGGGGGCCGCCATAGCAGCCGCGGCGTGGTCGGCGCCGAGGCACCAAAAGCACGCCAAGTGCCCGTCACCCGGTGCCAGGGAGGCGGGACAGGAGGCGCATAGGAGTCCTGAAAAGGACCTAGCTCTAGGAGCGCTCTCAGGTGGCCCTGAAAAGGGCCGTTTGTCCGCGGCCTCGCCCGGGCCGCTGCCACCGGCTTGGGAGATCCGTGTTGAAGTTCTCATCTTCTTAATAGTAGTTCTCAATTTCTCGCTGATAAGCACAAGTGCTGAAAGAAAAGGGAGGATGAGCGACGGTATACACCGCGTTATATAGACACGATACCGTGGGAAATGTGGGCGGTGCCCACGCTGATAGGTGCATAGTTTGAATTTTCAGCGCGCGCGGGCGCGCGCACGGGACAAGCCCATAAGGCGAAGCCTAGACGGCGTAGCCTACATGAAATAGAACTGTCGATAGCTGAATATCGTACTATGCTGATTTTACATAAGCATGTTGGTGTTCAACATCTGTTGTAGTGAACATTCTAAAACTGGTGTAAAATGTTGCTGCCATATTAATAGACACGTTGAATGTTATCGTTATGATTCTGGAATCCCGCTCGTAAACTGGTTGGCAAAAAAAGAGCAAAGACGGGCGGTTCACTTGACGGAAAAACCGTCACTTTCCTCATATCAGACAACTCGTAACTCTGGAGGAAAATGAAGGCTTTCTATTGTCACTTTCCTTTGTAAAGCTTTAGAAATAACTTCCTGAATCCTTGTTATAACGCCGTGTATAATCCCGGACCGCAACCGCTTGTCGGCATGTTGTTAGTGTGTGAAATTCAGCACAGTATCAGCCGAGTTGACTCTAATTTCCTCATTGTTTACTTGCTAACGTTTGTGAATAACAGTGGCTAGTTGGCAGAACTCTTTTTACACACGAGTCGAGTGTTTATCAGAGCGGATCCCTGAATGTGACGTCACCCGTCATCTCGTCTCTGTAAACAATTGATGTTGCGCTACATTTATTATGACGTCATTTTATAGATTCTCTCAGCACCCCCCCCCTCGGACTGACTTCCCGCGTCCCTGCCATGGAGACAACCTAATCGACCTAGAATTGCCGTTGCAATTAGCATGACCCATATCGATCATTTCCTTTTCAAAAGAAATTCAACCCAGGTTTCCATGGCGATAAACCGCCTCAGGTGATGGTCGCCTCAGGGGATGGATCGCCTAGGCAACGTCTCCCATGTGGTCCGAAATTAGAATTGTCATTAAAATGGAATAATATTTTGAAAATAACTATCAAAATATATTGGATTGCAGGAAATTAGTAGTTAGATTTCTCAACACCCATCAAGTTAGAGTGAGAACAAAGGACATTAGAATGCACTCTGACAATTTTATAAACAGAAAATGGTTGACAAATAATTTGAGAATCAAACAAATCACTAATTCGTGTTCACAATGGTTGCAAAGAAACCATTGTTTTTGTGCAGCTCAAAGGAAACTTGGCAGCAAGTACTTTTAATAAACGTATGACACATTGTGGTAGTAGGCAGAGTCCACTAAATATAATCAAAATAACCATTACAACTTGTGGATATTACTGCTTGAACCATGTTCATCTATTCCTTTAAGGAACAATGCAAGCCCTCTGCAGACAAAAACTGTTACGAGACATGGTCGTGCTGAAGAGCCATTATCTTTCCTAGATTTAGCCTTTAACACAAGGGGCTAGTGCAGAGAGGCTATGGATGTGTCCTTAGAGTGTTGGGTGTGTGAACCACTCTGGACAGTGCTGGACGCGTTTGAACTCAAATGCAGATCAACGATGACTGTGGGACATTGTTTAATCAAATAAATCAATACATTTGTAGCCGCTACACAATTGGCACCACATTGCACAATGATGTCCAAATTGCCAGATTCCAATGAAAATGGTTCCTGGTGCCTGCGCGTGTCCTTAGCCCTCAAATGCAAGAGGAAAACGGAATCCAAGACCTGGCCACGAACATGTCCATAACAAGGTAAATTGCAGAGGTAAAGTCCTAGATCCTGCCAAGGATTTGCATGACGGCAACAGTGGTGCTTTGGCCAAAGATGAAGGCTCCACACAGCAAGGTTATCACACCCCATGTAGTGAGAACAACTCTGAAAAAAAAAGGGAAGGCAATTACAACTCCGGTCCAATAGAAGAAATTAGTAAACTTATTTTCATAACCTTTGAAAACTCACAGCAGTAATCTTTTTTAGTATTTATAAAAAACACTTTTCAATGAAGGTTGCCCCAAAAGTGGGCAAACCTATAGTGATAGAAATATGACTGTTCATTGGAGCAGTTAAGAGACTTTAATGCATAAATGTTGCAGGCGAAACCAAATCCTCACCTGGTCTTGAAGGACACAGGCTCCGACTGCATGGCATATATCAAACACAGACCTGCATGAGACAAGTACAAGGTTCAGAGGTGTAGCAAACACAAACCAGACAATGACTTGCTCCGCTGCACTCCTCTTACCGGGGAAGATGAAGATGAAGGCGGCGCTGACCCCGCCGATGACGCTGATTATCTTGCTGATGTCCGGGACAAACATGGCGATGAGGAGGGTGAGCGCGATCCACAGGAAGGACAGGACGCAGCGGCTGCGGACCTCAACCGTCTCTGGCACCGAGCCGTCGCGACCCGCCCACCACTTCAGTATGGGGTCCTGCATCACAGACCTGCATTGCAAAGCATCGTCAACCTCTGTCCACAAAAGGCCCTCAAATCATCCAATGCCTCTCCCTTCCACTATGGAGTTAACGTTTCATAACCAAGGCCCCGGGTCTTCAGCCTGACCCACCTGCCGAGAAGTAGAATTATGGGATAGATGGTGAGGATGGAGATTCCAAACAGCAGCCTGGCGATGACCATAAGCATGTCGTCCCCGTTGTAGGACATCAGAATGTCTGGTTTCACCGCCGGGCCAAAGGTAAGGAATCCATAAATTCCTGTGTCAGAGACGAGTACAATTTGTTAAACTGTATGCAAGTAATAGGGCTGTTGTACACAACAGCCCCCCACAATCCATCAAAGAAGTGTGTCCAAACTGCCATTGACATGCATTGGCATGCTTAGGCCAGCCAGCTGCATTACTTTTTAATACTTTTACATGATGAAAACGACAAAGTAATATGCGAAAATGCAGTGCATAGAATTAGAGATAATAAGTGTTAGTTTCTAATTTGTATAAATATTCTGACCAGTTAGAGTGTAGATGAGGAGGCAGATGATCATTGAGACCACAGAGATGAAGACCCAATGGGATAGCTTCTGGTTCTTCATGCTGCTAAAGATCGCAATGGAAGCCTCATGACACTAGAAGACACACGGCATAAAGATTCACTGGATTTAGCATGGCAAAGAAAGCCCATAGCAAGATATGCTAAAGTACACCACCTGGTTTTGATGATTGCTCAAGAGGGCACATGATTATACAAACAATATCAAGTTTGGTAAATAACACACGCGCACACGCACGGCACCAGTCAACCTTTAGATTAGCAATCACTTAACACCCTCTGCTAGAAACTCCAGTTCAAAGCAATTCTCTTGTCAAGAAATGTCAAGATGTATAGTTGGGCAATTCAACAACATCAAAATAGCACACGTTCCCTGCAGTAGATAGCAAACTAAAATAGCGACACCATTTTGCCCTTGTAAGCTCACACAAAGGTATGATCAGCTTTTATCCTAGCCGTTCCTCTAGCAGGGGTATGTAATGGGCTTATCCTTCATGGACTTATAGTATGACTAAACCAATTAATAGAGACACTACACAAAACAGTACAGAAACGTATACCATGTGTCAATTCACACATTTTACAAGAGGTCAAAGCAAACGGCATGCTAGAAATGCTCCACTCACTTGAAAACCAAAGCAGATGGTTGGGATAACACTCAGCATTGACGCCCAGGATTTTATTCTGTTGAGGCAGAAAGGAAAAGCCACATAACATGAAGTTTAGCCATCAATCAGAGGCCAACACCTGGTCAGCACAATTATTAAACCATTACCGAGCCAACCAGCACAGGAGAGTTGGATCCATCCCCAGGTCCCCAATCGACTATGCATCACGCCCCTCAACTAATGCCAGCTCACACTACAGGAGTGTTGGGTCTTTTCAAAATCCCCTCCCAGGAGAGCAGCTCTTCTGATCCATGTCAAAATCTATGTTAATTATAAACCACTGAGGTACCACAAACACTAGATCAAGGTTGGAAAGAGAATTTCTCTGGGGCACATCACACGATTTCTAAAGCACGCTCAAGCAAGGGTTACTTCCGCACACGTTACCAAGTGCTACAGGAGTGTGGCTCCTCCAGCGTGAGTCAGAGCCTACATAGGAATAGGTTACATCCTACCAGTCTTTGTTTAATGTACACTGATCAGTCTAATTTTTAAAGAAGATGACATTGAAAACAAGCTCCATTCTCAGAACATTGCATTGGCTATCGAAGGATATATGGCAAGGAGACAACTCTGTGCTCTACTTGAAGTCTAATCACGGGCCAAACCAAATCAGCTGCACGTCCAACTTTGTTGGATTCTTGTGTTCTCGTTCATTGGTGTGACATTCTTGCAGAACAATGAGTCACTGTAGAAGTTATCCCGACTCTGACAATGTCTTCACTGAAATAGGCCTCAAATAATGCGTCTTTGGCCAAATGGAAGTAGTCTGATATCAGAATCTGTGCTTGTGGGACATGCCAACATTGTCAACGGAAGAACTTGCACCAGAAAATACAACTGAGTCCATCAGTGTTTGTTTAAATAAGCTGGTCATTGGCATGAGAACTCATTCATAAACAGTTTGCCAGGTGGTTGATAAGCGTGTTGGGGCCTTTCTGACCCCATTACTGGATGGCAGGCATGGGCTATTAAACAGATAACAGCCCAAAAATACCTTGTTTTGTGCAAGTTTTAGTTTGAGATTGATTTTTCTTCAGGCGTTTTGCGTTATGATTGTCATCCAATTATGTTTTTGGGCTGTGCATTCCTTTTAGGCACGAGACTTGATAGCCTTCTTGACTTAAGGAACAGTGATCCACTTATTTACATGACCTAGATAACAAAATAAGACTCTTTATCAGGCTCCCGAACCATTATTATTTATTGAAATGTTTCCCCCTTATCAGAGCTTATCAAAGTAATGGTTATTGATGACTTCTTCCAACTAGTTTTCATCCATAACAATACTGAAGGAAAGAAAATGGATAAATATAACTTTAAAAAGCCAAATATTCACCGCCTTACCCGCCGTTGTCGGGGGGGCTGCTGTGGACGAGTGGGGGAGGCAAGGTGTGGTACTTGATTATGATGGCGGTGGTCAGGTAGCTGGCTGCCAGCGTACCGAGCACACTAGGTGAAACAAAGGAGGAGAAAAAAAACAGTTAGAAACAAACAAAAGAAAAACTCAGTCAGAAACATGAACAATCACGTTCGATACTTCAATTTGTCTAAGAAACTGCATACTTGGATCAAAGTCCTCCTCTAGAAGGAGGACAATTCTTAGACACCTCCGGCAGGCCTGTTCGGGCCCCCCCCCAACCCACCTGATGTACTTGAGGATGCTGATCTCCTTTGACAAGGACAGAGGGAGGAGGAGGAAGAGGCACAGCAGAAGGAGGACAAAGCGATGGTCCGTGTACCAGTGGTGTGGCATCTCCGACTCTGGCAGATCACTCACCAGCTCGTATACGGACAGACACACTGAGAAACACACACACAAAGTCAGCTTCTCCCAACTTGCCATGGGCTTACCATTGAGCCTCCAGGACCGTAGGCCACAGGACAGGCGAATCAGGCCACATTTCACATCCAAATAAACAATGGGAAAATAGAACTGCTACGGTCACACAAATTATGCACAGCCCTTGACCGCCACAGGCCAGCCACCGCCCTTATCCGACAATTTGCAGTAACACATCTGTTGGGGGGTATGGCATTAGTGTCCCAGAGAGATTATGAGCTTAGCATTTATTCAAAACGTTTTTCAAATTCTTTTAGATATCAATACTTTTATGTCCCCAAGTAGTTTCCAGTGCCTGTCCACTTCTCAATTGTAATTGAGCATTTGGTTGATTTTAAGAAGATGACTTTCCAAAAAAAAAAAAAAAAAATCCCAGACATTAGGATTCCAAGGGGCGTTTAACTTTGACGCATATTATAGCACCCCCTATACCAATTTTAGCACCAAACCTTTTGGAGACCCAAGATTCAGGGATACATTCATGTTTGAGAAATGTAAGAACTTTTCTACAATCAGTGGCTCTGCTATAAGCATTTGAAATAGAAAAAAATATACATGCCCAGTACAAAACCAATTCTGATTCTGCTAACAAGTCAAGCTTGGTAAGGGCGACTACTTGCCTGGCTCCGCCCGCCCAAGTAATTCCTCTCATTTTATTTCCCTTCAGTACTAGGTCTGGGTCTGCGGTATGTTAGTGGGTTTTCTCCGTCTAAATTTTCTACGTCCAATCAGCGAACGGAGGGAGTGGCTGAGATCAATGACGTTAAAGTGAGCTCTCGTTGACGGACATCTTCACGCAGTGTTTGGTTTGTGTACAGCCTGCACGCAACGTGATTCCCGGCCAAACCTGGGCAGATCCAATAGTTTCAACTTCAGACACCCGCCTTCAAGTGAGTTAACATTTGTCAATTGAGTAGGTACAGACTCTGTGCAAATGAAATGAAGTACGAGAGTCTGGTAGGACCAGGCTAGGCGACTACAGGTATCCAGGTCAAATATATGCTATAAACCCATTGATAGCAATAAATTGCCATAATTGATATGAGACAAAAGTGCAGTGTTTTTCAACCTGTGGTACGTGTACTAAAGTGTAGTTCGTCTAAGGGATTTTATTCTTGAAATAGACAAATCTACAATAGTTTAACATTGTGTTAACTGAATGCACTCGGCGATGTACTGCTGAGCAGCCTAGCCAATGTTTTCTACCCACTGTTCCCGGCCTTCTTGCAGTAATACTTGTTAACATCTATTTGTACACTTAAATTAAAAGGTTTTGAACCACTGATCTAGCGGCTGGCATTCAATTGCAGTCGTCCACAATTTACTTTTAGAATGGTGTCTTTTTTTATATCCCAGTGTGGAAAGATGTATCCGCCAAGCACTTGTTTGAAAAGCAACAATGCCTCTATCCCATGGCAAATGGTCAAATCTATCCACTACTGACTTCTGTTAAAATTGGACCCTGATTCGGGATACTTCACCTGCCAAATTTCTACTCACATTTCTCCAGCTGATCGTCCACTATGACCAGAAAGGCAACAGAGATGATGAAGAGGTTGAAAATGTAGCATATCTCGCAGAGCTGGCCGATGGAGGGCCCACACAGCCCCTTGACCACCCCCTGGTAGGTGCACTGGCCGCTGATGGCAGACGAGTAGCCCAGTATGATGAGGCCGCTGATCAGGAACACCAGAGAGACCTGATGGCGAGAACATGTCTTAAAGATGAAACGTGTTCCGGTTACAGCCAACATACCCAGACATTCCGTTTGAATATCCCAGAGAGAATATCTATGCAAGGGCGCTAGGTAGGGCTGGGCGATTAATTGAATTTCAATCACGATTTTAGCATCAAACGATAACTAAACTAATATAATTAAGGTTTCGATTATTATTTCTCTTATGTTTTATAGAAAGTGCACAACAGCTGGATACATATTATTTTACATTTGAACATTTTCTTTGACCATTGTGTATTTTTTTTATTTTTTTATTTTTAAAAAGGGAAAATATCAAAGTTCTCAGTTACAAAGTGTTTTTGGGAGAGACATGCTGAATAAATACATATTTTCAAACACAATATATAATCGTTTGAATAATCGTGATTTTAATATTGACCAAAATAATCTTGATTATGATTTTTTCCATAATCGAGCAGCCCTAGCGCTATGCGTCCAAGAACGCTTCACGTCAATTCCGTCGAGGTTATGGCAGCCATCATCAGAATGGCCAAATACGGAATTACCAAATTACAATTTTTTGTGAGGCGAGTGCTCAACTATATTGTTCTTAAGTTTTACTCTTTTTTTTCTTCTTTTTTATTCTAAAAACTTTAGGAGCCATCTCCTTCCTTCCAGTCAAATTGTAAATATTTGAAACTTGATTCTACTTTTTAAATATTTTTTACAATGGAAGTCACTCTGACACTTCAACTACTTCAGACTTCATTACTTGGTCAACATAACCTTCGTTCAAACAAATCAACACACTTGTATCTTCAATTAAATCAAAACAAAATTTCGATATCATTTATACATTTTTTTATAAATCCGTTTACTTTCGTACCCGCTTTGTATATTTAGTCGTATTCCGTTGAGGCTAGAGCTTGTGAAGTCACGTCGCATACACAGAGGCTAGGTGCTTGATACAAATCCTGGTGTTCTCCCATTTTATGAGCTTATTTCAATGAACTAGATGTGAAGGAATAAGGACGGACGGACACGATCTGTTAACCCTTAACTTTATTTGTTTCTAACCATTTCTATTTAATGGTGTGCATGTTTACTCCATCACTTAATTTAAGCCCTTAAACCATGTGGCTTTAACAAAACATATTTTTAACCTCACTTTGCACTACAGCACCTACCGCATTTTTATGCATGAAATGCATTTTCTACTTAGTTTTTGATATTCAATCATTAAGGAAGCCAATAAACCCCCTACCATAGGGCTTTAATGTATTTTTGGTTTAATAACATTTCAATGTTCAAACAAATTCAAAAGACACCAACAAGCTCTACCTAGTAATAACTTAGTGATGCAGGTAGCAATGTTTATCCTTTAATGGCGATCCGTCCCTCACAATAGCACCTTTAGGATTTATCAACAGGTAAAAAGCACTGGTCCTGCCGTGAAATTCACTCAAAGCTTTGCACAATGTTCAAACCACCCACTTGCCTTGTGATGATTGGACGTAAGCCTACCCTCATACTTTGAAACCGTGCGTGTTCAGAAGCTTTTAGGCTGCTTTGAAACCAAGTCGCACTCTCACTGATGAGTGGATCTGAAAGCCACTGACGTGATATGGTTGTTTTCCCATATTGAACCAATTCAGAAAATCATCAGTTGATAAAAACTAGATTCTGCCGCGGCCGCTGCCCGCTCCGTTTACAGGTAGTGAAAGATATACACTATGAAGGCACTTTATTTTCAGAATAGACCTCTGAAGAATAAGTCCCGCCTCAGAAGCTCCTGGTTCCATCGGTCAAATGTCTATGGGAAATAACATGGGGGTTTTGAATGACTTGGGTTTTAGATTGTCGATGCTGTTAAATTAGTAAACAATTATAAATGATACTTTAACGGCACCGAAATTCCAAAACCCAAGTGGAATCGAGATGGAAAAAGTGTGTAGTTCAAAACATGAGCAGCTTTACTTCTTCGCCACCTGCAGAGTTTGTTATGTACGTTCATTCAAAAACCCCATGTCATTTCTTGTAGACAATTGACCGATGGAACCAGGAGCCTCGGAGGCGGGACTTATTCACTGACGTTTAAATTAGATGAGACTTATTCTTCAGAGGTCTATTTTCTGATATTCGTTTGGAAACGTAACAAGTATTCGAAGCTTGGAATTATGTCTTCGGGCCAGCCCTAATGGACAGGACGGGAAGAGGAACTGAATTTGGTGGGAACAGTGGGAAAGTACTAAAACCAAAACTCTAATTTCAACCTGAGGAAAAACTGATTCAATTAAACACAACAACTCTCCTATTACCTACCAGACATGTTGCACCATTTACAGTCTACTTGGCATGAGTAGCCTAACGGCAGATAAGACTAAAAAACAAACCCAGGTCCTTCATTTATTTATTTGAGCATAAAGAGGATAGGCTGGGACGGTGTAAATGGTAACTGCGGCATAGCTACAATTTCATCTAATTTAAACATATTTTCAAGAGAAAAGTTGAGAGCTGAGAATTCGCTCTTACTCTAATTTATTATCATTTTTCTTCTAAAAATGATTTTGTCCATAAAATGTTGTCAGCTAGGCTGGTCAAATGTATACAGACTGAAATGTGAACAGCCAATAAATCTAAAATAACCCAGTAAAACCATGTCAAGACCAATACCTGCAAATTTCACAGAGCAGGAAATAACATTAGCCCAAACACTATTGAAAAGGGTTTAGTGGCCAATGGACCCATTTAAAATGGGCAACTGGAGCCTGGATGTCTGACAGCCACGGTGTTAGCTCCCCTCAACCTGCACTAATGGAGATGACGAGGTCGGAGGTCAAAAGGATAAAGTAGGCGGGAGGCCATTATGGGCACAAGGTGAATAAAGAGATCATTTAATTGCAAGGCGAATGGTCAGTCCCCATTCCTTATGGTCCTTTTGGCTGTAGTAACTAAATGGCAGAGTTGGAATGAATGTCCAAACTGCTCCGTTTCCAACAGACCCCTGACCCGCTCTGAAGCAGACTTATAATACAACTTGATAACGGCTTGAGTCATACTCCTGTCCAAGAGAAAGGATTAAGTGAACATCGTGCAGTCATGGAGAAGGAGGTCACTTGATAAGGCAGTATCGTATCAATAGTTGCGCCATTATGTCATGTAGGTATTCACTTTACAGAAGAAGCCTAAAGAAGAATCACTCAGCGGGGATGGAATGAACCCACTGTTCAGAGCAAACCTTTAATGAAAGGAAGAAATAGCCAGCTGACTTAAATAGTCAAGTGTAGACCTTTGTCACAGATAGCATACAGGGTTTTCTGATGAATACGACAGCACTTCAAAACTAAGCCCTGAAATTCATGAAAAGCAACAAAAGCCTTGGCCCTCCTAGATGTCAAAAGGACTGGTAGTCTAATATAAAAAAATCACATTGCTGTTTGGTTTCAGTCAAAATCAAAGACCCAGACGAAAGGACGAATGAAAAACTACTAAAATCAAATTGACAAGTTATAGAAAAATTAACATCTCTAAAGCAATTAGTCAAAATTTAAATAGATTGTGTTCCAAACTAGAGGTTTGCAGTACGCTCCAAGTTGAAGGTCCATTTCAATGCAATCAAAGACCTCACTTAATGGCCTGAAAAGTGTGTGTGGAAGTGTGTGGGAAAATGAAACATTGCCATTATGTGAAAGTGACCATCTCACTACTTCTTTAAACCACACAAAAAATGTGTTCCAGTTGTTTCGTTATACAAATCTTATTGTAGCCTCTCTTACTCACCAACTTGTTAATGATTGTTTTGACATCACCTGCTAGAACCCAGCAAAGCATGGCCCAGGATACGTGTGAAAAATAATAGATAAATCTGTTGTATGACCAACCAGCTCAACGGTGATGGCGCTTCGGATCCCACCAGCTCTCTCGAAGGCCCAGGGGAAATTCAGCAGCCCGGCGCCCAGGGCAGATTTCAGCATGATACAAATGGCCCCCAACGAACCGAGCCGAGGACCGTCCACGGTGAGCGCGGGCTTGGCTGAAACAGATGTCAGTAAGCTAATGCTCTCTCGAGCCAACTCCTCCATGCTTCAACGGGTGGACACGCTCGCGGCCTAATTACGAACTTCTTGGCGCAAACTTTTGCTGCTCAGGTGTCGAACGCCGTGCTCACATCGGCCTGCCCTCTCTTTAAGACAGGTGACCTGATGCGGTGAGAAGGGAGGGGCTGTAGGCGGGCTGCAGTGCTAATGCCGTGCCCAAATATAAAGGCGTTCCCTTCCACACACGTGCTATCTTCTCCTTTGCATTTGATCTTGTTAAACCACCCATTATAATCGTAGTCATGCCATAATCTTATAATCTACAAGGCTTGCATTCGTAATGACAAATTATACACAGTTTAACATCAGTAATTGACGACCATAAGGTAGGTTGCCTCTAGGGATGGACAGAGAAAGAGCAGCAGGTTGAAACCAAAGCACAGGGTAGAAAATAAGGGGAAATAAAGAAAACATAAGAGGAGTGATCAAGAATTTTTGTTTAGTAGTAGTTGTTGTTGTTGTGTTTGGTCTGTCTATTTCCCGAATCATCAAAGTAGCCTTGGACAGAAAGAGACAATATTGAAGTCATAAACCATGACAGTCATTTAATTGCACATATCAATTGAATTATACAGGCATTGGGAATATTAAATAATCACATAACCCCAAAATAAATTGCAGATTTGACTTGGTAATGACTGTGAATGTTATTGGTGGACCAAATTATAGGCCTAATGATTTACATTTATAAATTATTTGTTTTCTGTTCAAGGAACTTAATCTTTATTCCCTTAATTTGGATGATTGAAATTGTATTAGCTGGCAAAACCAAAACAAAAAAACGGTCAATTTGACAATTGGAATCCTTAAATGGCCTTTATGGATCACTTTGACTATAAGTTTTATGATGGGTATGAAGAAGTTTTCAATGCATTCAAATATAAACTATTTTGGATTCCTAATGGAACAGTTATTCAGTTAACACCCAAAGGCGCCTCTAATCCCTGTTGCACATCAAAATATAGAGGATAATCCACCGTTGATTTAGTAAGGATCTAGCAGGATCAGCAGATCTCAATGTGGAGCTCATAACTGTGGTGAGGGGGAAGGGATGTAGTGGAGGTGGGGCGGCGGCGGATGCGCCTGGACGTCTCCCTGGGGCCCCTGGCGTCTCGTAACCGGGACGACCAGGTGACCGGCTTGGCCCCTGGCAGTGCATCGCTGCACCTGGGAACCGAGGAGGGGAATGAGGTCATGTGACCTCTTGGCACGCCGTCAACTTCTCCCAAAATCCCGTGAGCGCCGTTAGATGGTTCCAGGGGCATTCCCCAGAGTTTCCCAAGGTCCGAGGAGATTAGCCAGCCGACGGGGCCGTCATGGAAGAGGCTGGGTGACAGATTCACAGGCTGATGGGTCCATTAGGCTTAGAGCCCTGCACACCAGCGTACCGCCCAAACAGTCTGCATCCATGGGTCCAGCTCATAGCCCAACCACCTCAGTGCATCAGCCTATGGGATCTATAATCCAGCCAAAAGAATGGCACACAATTCTTCCTTAACCATCGGCTGAATTCAATTGAAATAGTGAACAGCTACATGTAGACAGAGTTTGGATAAGCCTTAATGAGTGGAGCATGTTGTGTTGAAATGTTTTTTTTTTCTACTTTGAGAGACTTCATGAAATTAATACAATCCTGGTGTTACAACAGACAACGTGAATGACATGAGAAGAGTAAATAGATAGGGTTAGGGTTAGGGTAGGGTTACTGAGGCATCCCTCCGTCCTGCTCTGCTCCTCCGGGTCCAGGTGGAGCTGGGTCGGGCTGATGGTGGGTGGGGGATGGTGGGTGGGGTATGGTGGGTGGGGTATGATAGGTGGGGTATGATAGGTGGGGTATGATAGGTGGGGTATGGTGGGTGACCAGCTGAGAGAAGCAGACAGCTAGGAAGGAAGAGGACTTTTAAAGCATGTGGATAAGGTCAGCATGAGCTTGATGATTGGTTAGACTATCTATCCAGCATCCGCATCAACAGTGAAGCTGATAAAATGTCTTTACATTTTTCGAATGTCCCAGCAATTGTGTTGTGAGTAGATAAGTGGAAATACCATTAAGGATTCAATGAGGAATGTGATCCCTTAAATAAATCCTCAATATTCTTCCCCTCTTACCTGAATAATGCATCCTGCCTTTAATACTATGAATGGCTGTATAGGCAATACAACAGTTCACCAGCCAAGTGCAATAATGAGTGTTTAATTTGGATTTCTTATTTTTTCCATCATAACAACGAAAAATACAGAAATTTGACATTATGTTATTTCTATGTTTAAAAAAAATACAACAGAAGATCATCTAGAAGTATTATAATGTTGGAATATCCACTACAGGAAAAAAAAGTAAAGTAACACCAGCATTAGGTATTAACCTCCTTATCTTCATGATCATCTTGAACAATCGGTTGAATATGTATGTTGGTGACGCACATAGGAAACCAGGGCAGCCTGCACGGGCACATTGCAAACATTGAAGTCTGCAATTATACACATTTTTATCTCAAAAACAGAGCCAGATTGACCAAGATACTTTGCCACAACATAAAACATATAGCCATAAATATATATAGATTTTCCTTCGTAGCCGAGTTTATGCCTGTTCCAGCTACACCCAATGTGTAAAGTCTCTAAGCAGAATTAATTTTTCACTCGTACTAGTCTTTCAATCACTGAAATTGCCTTAAGATCCTAATCATAATTTTGATTATTTGATTTACTACCTCGTATAAAAGCAACCAAAAAAAATATCTTTGGAGAAACAATTGACAGAATTTCACCTCATGTTTATGTCAAATATGCGTACTCAGAACTATTACTATAAAACCAGATTCTTTTTAATGACGTGAGCCAGGGTGATGCCTTTTTTTTTATTGATGAAATACATTTTCAACAGTTTGTCAATGCTATTTTATATACAGTGAAATCGTGAATCATTGTAGGAAATAGGTTAACAGAAAGGCTGTTCATAAGTTCATAGATGGACTAAACGATACCAATTAAGACAATAAATGAAATATACAAAAACACCAAGATGAGGTCAAGGGATGGGTCATTTGTAAATACCTGTGAGTCTGTATGTATAAAGGTTTTCAATGTCAAAGCGTTGCCGCGTTTAGTTTTATGGAATATGCATTTTGAATACAAACAAATTCAATAAATATAAAAATGTCATGGAGACGTTTCGGTCAAAGAAAAGTCAAGCAAAGAATATCCCTTTCTTTAAATGAACAATGTCAGAGTTTTGGGCAACATTTTCCATTTCCTTGAAAGTGGACTGATCTCCTGGTCGGTTTTGCATGTAGTGTCATTAGGTGAATGTGTGTGTAATACTGTCCAAAACAGCTCAATACTCTACACAGATACACACAGGTCACACATACTTTGATAACCATTAGGCACAGAACCATTCAAGCACCGATGGAAAAAAATGGGAAAGCAGTCTGATAGTGTTTGTGTTTAAGAAAAGCTGGATTCCCCCTCCTGTGCCCTTGGGTCTCAGCATCGGTAGAGTTCATGGGTCATACTGCCATGATCCATGCATTAGGCCTCATGGTGTCAACTCCCACGCATCAGGCCGCGTTCAGCAGCCATAGGTCCAATCAAACGGTGGGGCTCTTGCCCGTTGCCATGGTGGCGGTGGCGTTGGGGGCGGGGCTCTGCTGCTGTAAGTAGGTGGGGCGCTTCACACGAGGCTTCCTGCGCTTGGGTTTGCTTTTGGCTTTGGTCAGCTGTACCACAAAGAAGGACAGGACAACCATGGCGCCCAGGAACGCAAAGACGGGGATGGTCTGGCCCACTTCCTGGTTGTAGCGGCCAGGCATTATCCCTGAGGTCAAAGACAGGAAGGTACCGGTGAGTGGAAGGAGAAACAGACTCAGCAATACCATCGGGAGTCTCAAGCCTTAGCAGCTTATAGTGTGGCATGTAGCCTGAGTCAGATCCTGACCTTTGACCTGGTCTGGTGGTAAAGGGACAGTGAACCTAAATCTGTTTGTTTTTTGTTTTAAACATTTCTGATGATCATCATAGTGGTAATCTATGCCATTTGATCACGGTTACTGAAATAAGTAATTTAGAGAAAACAGGTAAAATCCTATGTGTTTGCATAGGATTTTGTGATAGTTTCACTCATTTCATGTACAACATCGCTCACTCTATTGCTCATACACAACAGAAGTAAAAAAAAGTTGTTCTAAAATCAAGCTGAAAGAGGGGAATTAGACTTTATTTTATATTTTTGAAGGTTCTATCCTTTTTATTGCAGAGTAACAGACAGGAAGGTATAGTAGAGAGAGGGGAAGACATGCAGCAGAGGACCACGGTCAAGAATCGAACCCGGGTCGCTGCGGTGGGACTGAGCCTTTAATGGTACACGCTCTACCCGCCGAGCCACCGGGGCGCCCCGGGAATTAGACCTTAAAGTGAATTAAAGCTCTTTGTATTGAACTTATGACGGTTTGGACTCACCACCAGGGATGTCCCAGGCCCCACTCTCCCCAGGAGACAGAGGCCTGACCTGGGGCCGGTAGGGCCTCACGTTGGGCAGAGCCACCTTGTCCAGGTCCACCGAGAGCAGCTTCTGGTGCTTCCACAGATTACTAGGAATACAAGAGAGTAAGAGAGGGAGAGGGTGAGAGACAGAAGGAATACAGGGCGGGCAATGCACAAACTCCATCAAGCGCAGTTGAGAGCAATTTCTAGAATTTTGTCTGGTTGAGGTAAAAACCTATTAACGAGTTGCAAGAACAGAATAGCTGTAAAAAAACATCAGCCAACAACACACCTCGCTTGAGTTATTCCCTTTACAGAACTACAAAATATGTAGTGTGTAGGATAATGTGCGATTGAACGTACCTGGGCGCTGTCTCGTTGAGTGGCTGGGGCTTAGCCCAGGACAGGTGAGGGCAGGCAGGTAAGGGGCGGGGCTTAGGATCGCCCAGGTGTGGCTCCAGCACCTTAGAGTAACGATAGAGATGGTTGCCTGCGAGGGAAAGTGGAGGAATGTTTACAGAAGAGTAGAACATATACAGACATATAACGTGAGTGTTTTTGCATTGCATATGTACATGCAATCATGCGAGACGTATTCAAAATATATATCTGACAATTACCATTCAAAACCATGCTTACCTTCCAGTCTTTGTGGCAGTGGGCGGTCTGTGCCTTGAGGGGCCGATACTCTGCTGTGGGAGTGGACCAGACTCGGCGGAGTCATGCTATAAGATGTGTACTGCAGCAGCGCATCCAGCAGCCAGAAACAATCTGGAATGGAAGAACCAGGGGAACGTTAGAGAAGGTCCTGAGAGGTGTTGGTGAGGCACCAGCTTGTAATGGTGACCAGCCTGTGATCCCTGGTGACTATTTGAACAAACAGCAGCTTTGACACTTTTTCTACAGAGTGAAAACTAACCAATTTGTTGGTAGTTAATAGGGATGTGAATAACTCAAATAATCGGTGGCTGGTATGAACGAATAATTGATTATTCGATGGGTGCCAACATTCACGAAGGCAGCCATGGATCGTCGGCAAGGAATCAATTAGTAGGCCTATCTTAAATGCAAAAAAAAAAACGACCTGCTAAGTGGGTAGAGTCAAATTGTCATTTCTGCCTACAAAACGAGAGCTGGTAAATTGTGAAAAATGCATTAAACTGTAATCCAAAAACGCGGTATGGACACGGTTATAAGCTATAGACCCTAGAGTATCTGTGGTATTAAGGCTGGGATGAATTTCAAATTATAAATATGTACACTTTATGTTGAAAGTATACACCGTCGCGATTTCCATTGAAACGAATGGCGCGGTGATTCGGTCTTCAAAACGAGAGCTGGTAAATTGTGAAAAATGAATTAAACTGTAATCAGACAACGCGGTTATAAGCTATAGACCCTAGAGTATCTGTGGTATTAAGGCTTGGATAAATTTCGAATTATAAATATGTACAATACATAACGTTAGCTTTCTAGCGCATAGCTGAGCGGACTAGAATACCTCCCGTTGCCAAGTCGTAGCTAAGGTCCGTCCTATTTACTGGAGGAGTGAAAAACGTTTCCGTTGCATAAGAAATTTACGAGAGGTATTAGTCAAACCCTCAGGCGTTACCAGGGAAACAAAGTTATGGTTTGTGAAAAACTTTATATTTGGATTGTAAAAAATATGAAAATATAAATGAATGGTCTGTGACCATGGTTAGAAGCAGGATAATGCCCTTGGACACCTGTCCAACATTAGTTCCATCCGTTAATTCTTGTTTATTTGAATGGGAATAAATGTTAACGGTCCAAATGTTAAAAAAAGACTTTGACCCTCGTGAACCAATAATCGAATAATCGAATATTCAGACCCATCCCTAGTAGTTAAGCAAGGCAGCTGTTTAAGTGTTGTACTTGTGTTTCATCCATTTTGCAGTACAATTGCGTTTATTTTATTTTCATAGGCTAGTAATACTGAAACATCACCCTGTAACTGACATAAGTTCCTCTTTTAATACTTTATTATTGACTAACCAAAGCTAGATTTAACAAGCAATTTGTCTCAAAACAATCATTCAGGATTCCATTTTCTTTTACCTTTTTGCCTGTGGCTATCATCTATACAGTTGGAGTCTCCATACAGAGCAATACGGCCGCCCCCGTCAGATGGCGTTTGGTACAGTCCAAGGATTGGAACTCCTTCCACTACTGCGGTCTCCTGCTTCAACACCTCCAGACCTAAACCCCACACACACACACACACACACACACACACACACACACACACACACACACACACACACACACACACACACACACACACACACACACACACACACACACACACACACACACACACACACACACACACACGTTTGAACAGACTCCAGCTCCTCGCAGTGTACCAGACTAGCGCAGACAGGCTTTGCTATCATTCTCAAGGAAATAAAATGATTTAACAGCCCAAAATAAATACCTTGGTCTTTAAGATTTTTGGCGATCACTATTCCATCTTCAGGGAAGCGGGCGATACTGCAGCCTGAGGCATAGTACACTAAAGAGAGAGAGAGAGAGAGTCAAGACATACCCAGGGACCGCTAGTTAAGGAACACAAGATAACATTCGGAAGATACCTCAGAAATTAGATGCATTATGAGATATGAGATAAAAGCAAGGCATCTATTCCCTAAAAACAGGGTGGCTCTCTTATGTCATTTTAAAGAAACGACAGGATGTCTGCTCAACTGGAAGTAAAATAACTACTATATTGAATAATGGTGCATTTCTTTGGCATCTGTAAATAATATGAAATAAATAGAAAAAAAGGAGAAAGCATCCATCTATCTCTATATCTATATATATTTATATTTTAAGAAACACAGTAGGTTCTGTAAAGCTTCCCAGTGACAGGGCAGATCATTAAGTTGTTTTTGGCGTTTTATGTATGCATGAATGTGTATGTGTATGTGTGTGTTCTTACTGTCGTGATCTGCCATGGTGAAGTCTCCCTCGTAGAGCCCGTCGCTGAAGGCCATCCCCCACACAGAGATCAGCTCGTTCAGGGCCGGTATGTTGGCGCCCCCCGTGTCCGGCATCCACCACTGCCTGAGGATCACATCAGAAAACAAGGTATAAAAAGACCAGAGCTCAATAATTGCCAGACCTAATTTCCAACATAAAAGGCGTGCGTTTAACAACACCAAAAAACGACTCAACGATCAGCGCTGTCAGTGGCAAGCTTGACGGAACACGCTGTGTGACAAGCAACAGAGGAGCCTCAAAATAAACCAATCAGCAAGGCTCTGGCTTCAAATCAACCAGCGGCTCAACCACTCGAGGCAAGGCGGCGGCGCGCTAACCTACCTGGTGTTCTCGTCGTAGAACTTGACCTTCCTCATGACGGAGGTGTTGTACCAATCGCTGAAGACGATGAGGGACAGGCCGTTGTCGATGTCCCTCCTCAGCTTGGTGATCTCCTCGGGGAAGTACTCCTCCTCGCTGTCCACCAGCAGCAGAGTGCCGTACTGGCTGGCGTCAAAGCAGGTGATGGGCGCACCCAGCACCTCCACAAAGTAGCCCATGCTCCGCAGGTGTTGGTACATGTCCCGGAAGTTGGTGTGAATGTGGTCCCCGTTCCTGCACGCACGCACACACACACGCACCGACACACAGCTTGAAAGGTGGACCGGATATAGAGTAGCAAAGAAAGTGCATCACACGATATATGATATGATATTTGGTTTTGATGACTGCTCAAAAGGGCAGATGATTATACACACAAATGATAAGGTTTCCATATCAGGTTTGGGCAATATTAAAAGGTGTTTGGAAGCCTTGTAGATTTAGCATAAAGCCCACATTGATATTTACCTTATCTTCCTACTAGTGAGAGAAGATGTCTAACCTTTAATAATTGTATGTGTAGGCCTGCAGTATTATTCTAATCTTTTCTGTGTTTACCCTGCGCTGGGTGAGATCCAGTTTTTTTTGCATAAATCGCTGTGCTGCTTTTGGAGGAAAGGGTACCAGCCTATCACTCTATAAATAATATTAAATAAGAAATAAAGGCAAATAAAACCACTTTGAGAACCATGACGGCTTCAAGGATGTTTCACATCGAAGATGTGTAAAAAAGGCCTCCAGCCTGCCGTTATATGTGCTTCTCATTAGTACATTAGTTCCATCCCGTCCCTAGCGTTGGCCTCCCGCTCCACCCACCAGTCCAGCGGGTCGTTCTTCATGCGCAGGTTGTCTCGGGGGAAGTAGCCGGGCGGGTAGCGCAGGTTGTGGTACTGGTCCCACAGCACCCTCTTGCTGCGGGGAGGCGTCGGTACAATCTTCACTTTGATGGGCAGCTTGACGGTGGAGGTCAGCTCCCCGCCCACCACCGACTGGGGAGGGGCAGAGGACAAATCACATTCATTCAATATTAAAACCCTTTAACGACCTGACACACTGGGGGCCGCCGTGACGGCCGCGAGGTCAATGAGGAGACCAGCCCTCGCCTTGACAGCACTATGACTCAGAGCCAGGAGGTCCTGAGACGATTCCTCACACTTTCCATTCATGTTTCGGCGTCTTCTCATGTGCCTCTGCTGGCACCCCATTGTTATTAGTCTATCTACCCTGGAAAGAGTAGGTCTATCTGGGAGGGAGGGGCCCATCTGTACAAGTGCTCAGGTTGCTCATATAGAAGTGTTGACTTTGATTTATGGAGTTACTGTAAAGAACAAAAGTACATTTTTTAAATGTGTTTAAAATACCATTACAACAGGAATAAGGGTCTTACATTGACCGAAATACAGATATAAATTAGTGCTAGGCGTAATACGATTTGATTTATTTATTAAAATAAGCTAGTCACTGAAAAATCCAAAGCAAGCGTCACATTTCCCTGTTCTTATTTTAAATCACTCACGTCGTTCTCCGCCGGCGACGCCACCGTGACCATCACGTGACCCTGGGCCACGCCCTCCCACGACCCCGCCTTCTTGGCCACAGAGATGGAGATGGCCAGGTAGCCTGCCCATGGCCACAGCACGGCCGAGTAGGACATGGCCACGTCGATGTGGTCCCCGTTCTGGGGCAGGTAGGGCTGCCAGATAGGCTGCGGGTTGCAGGAAGGGTTAGGCATCACAGTTTTCCAAAAGCAGCTCACAGTGAATACAGGTACCACAACAACATTTCCAGTCTGCTGAAGTCCTATTTTGAAATGTGACACGAGCCCTTTTCCCTCAATGACGGGAGAATCAGTTTTGGACACTGTCCAGAGTTGCGTCCCTTTCACACATGTAGCACATAAAATGAGAATGTCGCGTGGATGCTGGAAAACCGGTGTTTGGGTGAGGATAGAGGTGAAGCCCGGGTAGAGCGGCAAGGACGCAAAAAATATACTATATACTACTACATGGTCAAGGACGCAGGGTGTGGGTGGAGTATGTGCTACATAGCATTACATCCTTTCAACTGTGAGTCCAATAACCGCTTTTTCCGCCAGACACTAACGGACAGTTCTGAATTCAGGGCAGTGGTACACAAAAGAGTGTCTTTGCTTTACTCACAGTGAAGAGGGGGCTCTGTTCCATTAAATCGGCGGTGCTCATGCATACCTTGTCTACGATCCTGCCGGTGACTCCCATGCCGTTGAGGATGGTCACGTTGACGATGGTGGGCATGCCCCCGTAGTAGATGGGCTGCGAGCAGTAGGGCCACATGTACGGACACTCCGTCAGGTCGATGTAGTTGGGGGAGAGGCTGAGTGGGAGGTCAACAGAGGTCCAGGGGTCAGATCAGGGTAGTTATAGATGTGGAACAGATTCTCAATGTAGTTAAAAGACGCCGCCTCCGTGAGATACCGCCTAACCAGGTCAGGGATCTATCCACACCTAAACAACTTTAGGGGAGGGAATCTCTCAGGATCTCTTCGGAGATTCAGTTTCTTGGGGTCCTAATTAAATGGACACATTTCATATACAAATCATTCATTCTAACGCTGATACACAACGACCATGGCGATAACACGCCCCCTCTTTCCTAGAACTCTGCGCTGAACCAGAGGCTTAACTGGCTCTTCAAACTGTTGGTATTATTTAGGACACATATCGGGACTCGGTATCAGAGACACAAAATGTGTTCTTGATTAAGTACATAGGGATTACATTTTCAGGATCTTCTCCACCTCACTGTTAGCTAGGAAAGAAAAAGTGGAAAGTTATGAAATTATATTAGAGTGATAATGCGAACTGTGGTGGAAACCTGTGGTGGGGTTCCACAAGGTGGCTGTGGTGCTCGTCACTCACCTGGCCTGGGGCCGGTAGCTGTTGAGGATCTGGTAGGCCCTTATCAGGTCCAGTTTCCCGTGGCCTTGTTCGAACATGTTGGCCCCGGGCAGCCTGCGGGCTGACGCCATCAAAGCCTGCTTCATGGACGCTGGGTTGATCAGCTCCCGGTTCAGCACAGTGCTGCAGGCAAGAGAGGACTGCTGGTTCGGTGTGCCTGTGTGCGTCTAATGCATCCATTACGGGCGTCAGGTTTAATACCAAGCAGACTCTAAACCATTTCAACATGTCTGGTCACGCTGGCCTGTTCACGGTATAACATCTGCAGCCTGAACCCAAACTGTCCATTGGTCCATTGACAGGCAGTCGATGAACCAGGACGTTTAACGTGAGCGATGGGGACCCCCTGCACAGAGACTGGGGTTACCGACCTGGCCAACAGGGTGACGGCCCCCGCCACCACGGGCGAGGCCACGCTGGTGCCCGACAGGGAGCGGCAGCCCTCCTTCATCCCGGACCCCCGCACCCCCGAGCCGTAGGTCACGATGTCCGGCTTCACGCGGCCGTAGCCCCCTGGTAGCTCCTGGGCGTGGGAACACAGACACGCACCGACACAGAGAGAGAGAGAGTCAAATAATCTATAGCTGCGTGATAGCTCCTGGGCAAAGAGAGGGGAAGAGAGAGGGAACCAAAAAGGGAGTGAGAGCGAGAGCATCAGAGCGCAATGTGTGAGCAGACGTGTGACTAATGAAAATGGTCATGGAGGGAAAGAGATTGTCTTTGTGATATTGGGCCGAAGGGCTTTTATGACAGGGAGTGGGGTCGTTCTTTAAGAGGCCGTCTTATATTCAGCCAGCTGTTCAGAGAGAAGATGTGTGGGGATGAAAGGAGGGGGGGGGGGGGGGGGGGGGGGTGCAGGCTGGGGACACGGCCGGCAGCTCTGTTTCTACTGAGTTTACATAAGAGTGAGAGAGAGAGAGAGAGAGAGAGAGGTTGAGAGAAAGTGAGAGAAACCCACCCATGTGGTCATTCCTCGGGAGGAAAACCTGGCGATGTTGTCCTCAAAGTCGATGCCCCCCACCCCGATCACGTCCATCTGATCGGCGGGGTTGTTCAGTGTGCTGAGATCCAACCAAAGATATAAGGTTACCCACGGTACACATGGACCCTGATCCAAGCATGCCCCGTTGCCCTGAGGGGTGGCGCAACTCACTCACCCGTACAGAGGTCCGTCGTTGCCGATAGCAGAGACCATGATGACGCGGTTGGCGGTGAGCTCCCACACCTGGAGAACGAGGGACAGAGCACGAGCGGGGAACACTTTACCCACAGGTTGGACTGAGGTATCTAAGCGCCTGGAGGATCTACGAAGGGATTGCTGTTCTGCAGCTGGATTTATGCATTCTGTTGAAAGACGTTGGCCCCAAAACGTATACCATTTCCATGGCATTTCACCTATGCCAGCATGAATTCTAACATTATAGTCATATATTTTTGAGGGGGGAATCTTTAGCTAACGAAAAAAACAAAAACAGACCCTAAAAGTGAGAAATGGTTAGATAAAGTTTGTCATATAATATGATACACTAGTAATTAACTGAGTGACACAAGAATGGGTAGAGGCGTTGGCACCGGTGCCTTAGAGCACCGTCTAATGCATTGGAATAACAAGGCATTTAAATGACTATCAATTACATACATAACCGGTTTAATTTAACACAACAATAAAGTAGGGATTCAGGTAATGACATCACCTTGTCAACAAAGGGGTGGTCCATGAAGTCAGGCCCCCCGATGCTGAGGTTGAGAACGTCGATCTTCTTCAGGATGGCGTAGTTAAAGGCATCAAGGAACCAGGAAGTGTAAGACACCTTGTGGACCAGGACACACCGGTTATACATCACATGGTGGTGCAAAGCACCTCCTCACATGGAAGACAGACAGAGGGGGCTATTAGGACAATTAACACGCACGCAGAATCCAATATTACCCATTTCAGAAATACACAAACAGGTGGCGGAAATGATGAAACTGGTCATAATAATAATAATAATACATTTAATTTAGAGGCGCCTTTCAAGACACCCAAGGTCACCTTACAGAGCATATAGTCATGCCATGTCTAATGATACTGGAAATGACACGCTCAAGTTCCATCACCTACAACCACTGCACAAAACACACTGATACATCTTATTCACCCTCCTAATATATGACTCTTCTGCTGGCTTCACTTGCCTTCACATGCCACTTTGAATTAGTATGAACTCATTGACAAAATTGGTGGACCTACTTGATTGTTGGTGAAGACCCTGAAGATGTGAAGCTCAGAGTCTGGGGCGAAGCCCTGGCACTCCCTCATGCTGGCAATCACTCCCGCGACGAAGGTGCCATGACCCAGCCCTGCAGAGAGAGCAAGAAACTCCCTCAGAACTGCACTGTAGGCCTCAGGCGAACACTCAGAACTCCACTGTAGGCTTGAAGATATTTGCCCAAAAAACAACAGTCCACATATGAAGAGCCCAGTCTGATCTCTTTTTATTAATATACCATATCTTGCTAAACTGAAAAGAAAAATGAAAAAAAACCTTTTTTAACTAGGAATATTGGAACACATGCAAGCGCATAGTGCCACAGATTTAAGACATATTGATGTCAATCCTTTGAATGGAAGCAGTGACCCATATCACTCTTGGTACTATTTATAGCCACATCATCCATATCATATTAGTCTTCATCTGGCATTTCAAATATTGCCATCAGCATCATCATCACACCCGTTCTCACCATCATCCAGAGTCTTTTCGTTGGTCCAGTTGGTCCTCTCCTTCACGTTCTTGAAGTGAGGGTGCTTCTCACTAAGGCCTGTGTCGAACACTGCCACCTTCACCCCAGAACCTACACACACACACAAACAGACACATACACATTATATTTTATTAGTAATCTGTCCAGGTTTATTCTGTGAAACTTTGATTTGCAAGACCTTGTCTGAAGGGTGCTCTATAAACAAAGCTCATAAGGGGTAAAGTCATGTCAATAGGGCTGGAGGTCACGGTCCAGGGGTCCTACCGGTGTGTCCCATCTGCCAGAGAACATCGGCCTGGAGGATCTGGGCCACGTGGCGAGGGATGGCCCGCAGCAGGCGGCGGCTGGAGTGGCGGCCTGTGGCGTGCCAGAACCCGGAGCTGATGGATAGGCTGGTCCGCCGGAGGGGGCGGGATGTCTGCCACGACTGCCACTTCTCCGTCCAACGAGTGTCATTGCAAGGGCCGCTGGGTTCAGGTGCTGTGAGGACATAGAGCATGGACGGCTTGACGCAGAGCCGGGACCAGACAACTGAGGACCGATTCAAAGTGCTGGCCTCTTGGGGTTTCCTTCTAGGGCCCGACCGATATAGATTTTTGAGTGCCGATGCCGATTATTTTCAGAGAAAAATTACGATTACGATTTAATCGGCCGATTAAAAACAAAACAAAAAAAAGCCTATAAAACGTAGTTTTTGATACCTTAAATATACTTTAAACACTTTTGACGAATAAGTGAATTGAATGCAGAACCTTTGAGTGCTTTAGAATACATTTACAGTCAAAAATGAGTGTAATGTAAAATGTAAAATAAATAACTAACCCCCAATGTGCTGCGCTCGTGAGCAGTGACTAACACGTGCGTGCTGAGCAGTATGGTCTAACCGTTAGAGTCCACAGTATAACAAATTAACATGGCCTGGGACCTAAAGAAAAACAGGCACAACATGCTCAAACAACACGTCTTGTGTACATTGGTGAGGTGAGCACGCAGCTGCCTGAGCGAGCGTGCTTTCATGTTGTACGGCAAAATTCAATCTCTTTTTTACTCCAGCTAAAGTTGTTAGTTAACAAGGCGAGTAGGCGCGCAATCTGCAGGATACTAAGCGCAATAACATTTCTAAAAAAAAAAGAATAAAAAAATATATATAATAATAATCGGTTGTAATCTGCGTCTTTTTGGCAGATGTTGATTATTTTCAAAAAGGCTATAATCGGCCGATTAAATCGGCAGGCCGATGAATCGGTCGGGCCCTATTTCCTTCCATCTTAAATGGAGGTGCCGTCCGATCAGTAGCACGGCCCCACATCCTGATTCCACCTTTTTCTCTTTCACCGTTTCCATAAGGCTTTCTCCCTCATGGTAAGCAATTACTTTCCCTTTCATTGGCATCATCAATCCTTGCCCTCTCTTTATCTCTGTTTATTCCTCTCCTACTCCTATTCTTCTCTCCCTCCCTCCCTCTTAGAGCAGCCAAACTATCTGTCTTTAGGGATGCACCAATACCAGTACTTAGAACCGATACTGCACTCATAAAACCTCTAAGATACAACCACCCGTTACCACCTTACGCAACATAACCTTTTATTTTATTTTCTTCTTCATGGTAATTGGTCTGATATGATCATAAACATAGTAATCTATGCCATTTAGGTGCAGATACTGAACCAAGCCCCCAGTTTAGAGGAAAAAGGGGTAGAATCCGATGTTTTTGCCCTTTTCCCCAAAAAACGATGCAGGTTCCACTCGTTATGTCAGAGGCGCTTGGAAGTCACGACCTCGGTGGATCGGCGGCGGGGTCTGTGTGACCTCTGCCTGGGCGGCGGTTGACTGTGGCTTTCGAGAGAAAGTGGAGCTTTTTGGAAACGTATTGTATACCGCTACGGTGTGTGTGTGGATGTGGACTGTCCGTCTGAGGAGCATCGACTAATATAAAACCTGAGTCTGAGGGTTGGGCTTCGCGGACAAATACAGTACAATGACCATGGCGATAACACACCCCCTACACCCGAGATCTCTCTGCTGAACCATTCTCTGGCTCTTTAAGCTGTTACGGTATTATTTAGTACTCATATCGGTACTCGGTATCAGAGGGTACACAAATGTAAGTACTTGTTCTTGGTCTGAAAAAAGTAGAATCAGTGCATTCCTATCCGTCATTATTGCAATATAGGTGCATGAAACCCTACACATTGAATCAGTTGAGAATGATTGGTTTCAAAGAAGAACCGTCACTGGTCTTGAGCAAAAAGAATCAGAGGCAGGCTGTTCTGCTTCTCTTCTGTTCTTGCCATGCTGCCTAAAGATGTAATTTAATGTTCATTGCTCCCAGCCTTTCCTGGTCTAATGGATGTTTTTGTCCATGAATTAAAGTGTTCAGATAATAAGTGTGGGGCAACCAATGTCCTTTGCCACTGAAATACGGAAAATGGGAAGACAAAACAATGAACAATAACAATGTTAGCTTTCTCATTATGGACTTTGAGATCCCACCACCGCCTCGTAACCCTGGCACCGAAAGACTCGCGCCGAAAGCTGTGTGTTTCAGGACACACTGAAAGCTTTCATCCATCGCCAGGTACAGCAGGCGATCAGCAACCCCACCCCCAGACAGCTTCACTTAGTACTCCTCCATGTGGAAACACAGACACCCTGTGTTTCTGGCTTCATATCCCCCGTGTAGGGACACAGACACACACAGGCTCTCAGACACACACACCATCTCTAGTGTGTGGCTGTGTGTGTGTGTGTGTGTGTGTGTGTGTGTGTGTGTGTGTGTGTGTGTGTGTGTGTGTGTGTGTGTGTGTGTGTGTGTGTATTCAACAACATACAAGTTCATACACAAACTCCACACACTGCAATAATAAACACACACCTCCTCTACACAAACACAGACTGCAGTGACACACATGCCCACACCCACACACCTCGCCTCATACCAAGTGTACAGAGAGCAAGAGAGAAAGACCGACAGATATAATGATGGACTATGGTCAGAGGCCAATCAATAATTGTGAAATAGGCAATGCTGCTCGTGAAATAAACTAAAGCTGAAAATATGACACTTTAGGACTGCAACTAACCAGAGCCCAAAGTGTTGGCTAAAGTTTCCTTGATCAAGACAAACTAAAGTATTCAAATCATACGATATCAGCATTCTCAAAAAATACAAATGGCCGTCACAAATAACAACAATGAAAACAGTGAATCCATACAATGTGCGTGATGCGAGCATCGACGACTCACATGGGGTGTACTTTAGGGTCCGGAACACTTTGCGCTGTGGAGTGACGCGCTTGATGTACGGGTGGTCCTCCAGCGTCACCAGGTTGCTATGTGACGCCTGCCGCATGTGGACCACCTCAAAGTCGCTGGGGAAGTCGGAGGCCGGGTTCTCCCGGGGAACAATGTGCCACTCCAGGACCCCGTCCGCGGCGTTCCTCAGGGCGCTGCTGATGTACAGGCTACGGGCTTTGGCGGAGAAGTAGCCAGTGAAGGCGACGATGTACTCTGCACAGAGGGAAGGCCAGGAGAGCCGTGTTAGGAAGCAGTCTGTGTAGGCGGCCCAGCGGCCCGGCCTGCCAGTGTGTTAACAAGCTGGCCAGAATTGAGCAACTCAGATCTGATTCTGAGTCCGACCTGCAGGGCGGTGCATACATTCTCTATGTCTGCTGCCGACACTCTCTCCTGGGTCTTCACTGACCCGTTAACAAAGTGCAGAAAAAGCCTATTTAAATTAAGGAAAATAAAGAAGACTGTTTGCATATGGAACAGACAAGTTATGAGACAGAGCGCGCTGAATGCACGTATTTCCAATAATGCTTTATATTTATAGAGCACGTGATATAAATGATAAGGGTTCGGTGGGTACGGTTTTAAGGTGTAGATAATTAACAATATTGAAAACTAAAAACCCATCAGAAACACAAGAAATGTGGGCAAACATTGATGAATGAATTTCATGAAATATCCAAATATGATCTACCTCTTGGGTCTATTATCCATTTGTGGACATAATAATAATTTTCTAACTCAATGAGATGTATGATAGAAGGCTGTGCTATGGGCGGGTTAAACTCACAGATATCCTGCCACAAACCATCTCCGAGCATGACATACCTAACTATCTCAACAATAAAACTCCAGGAATAATTTAAAGAAAGGACAAACTGTAAGCGTATTGAAACTCTCTGCAGCTGGGGAGTTGCAGTTTAAACAGCCCATTTATATAGGACAAGTGAATGAAAAGCATTACACTCACAATGATGCTGGGTAATGATTAAATCCCAGTAGTAAGACCTGCATCACCTGTATTACATAACAATACATTTCTAAATACAGAGACAACAATACACTCCTGCCTGCTTTTATATTGCTGACAAGATGATATGTGGGAGAGCAGAAAAACAAGTAACGTGAACCAGACATTTTGTGCTGCAATCTATTCCTCAGCACAATGCCTGCAATACCGATACCACCACTGATGGCATGTTGTGTCCAAAAGGAATAGCTCAGACAAACATCTTGTGGGATCCCCTCCTCCAACGCTAGCTAATGAAAAGGCTTCGGGAGGACTCGAACCCAAACAGAACCTAAGAGAAACAAGGGACTTTTTAGAGAATTAACCCATGTTCCCTCACCGTGTTCCACCACCCGAGTGGAGAACTCCAGCTTCACCGTGAGGTCGGAGCAATTGGAGCCGGAGGAGGAGGGCGGGGCCTCTGTGCTGGTGGGAGGGTCATAGGGCTGCTGGGCTCCGCCCTCTGCCTCCGTTCCCACCATGGGCAGAAGGCCGAGCAGCAGCCCCAACAACAGGGACACCCCGATGGGATGCAGAGGCATGGCGGTTCCTTGGTAGACCCACACCATTAGATAGGGGTAAGGCTGGGTAATGAATTAAGTGTTACTGAACGCAGGATCGGGTGTTAAGAATTGGGACCCAGCATTTCAAGTCCAGAGCTCGGTGATTGAGTCCACATTTTTTAAGTCCTGAGCAGCTTGATTCATTTCTTTCGGCGTTTCCTCTCCATGTTTGTAGTGCAGTTAGCAGGTCAGTGGTGGAGCCCGACTACAAACATGGTTTTCATCTTGAGAAGCGATGCGTTAAACCAGTGGAGATGTGTGGAGGATTAGCGTCGGTCCAACCAGTGACAAGTTTGGTTTAATCCAGGGTCGTCTTTTGATTCCTAGAAAAGTAAATGTACAGTTAGGCATTTTTGTTTTAACAAACAAAGTAATTATGTCAGGAAGTAACACAGCCATAAGGCATACGCACAGAATACTCCTCCGGCGGATCTTGTCTATTCCCTTACTCCACAAGCACAAATAGAGCACAAGGATACACGCTTATAACCCATTGAAACACAATCAATCATAACGAAGATAGTGAGGGCAGAGAAAGAGGAATCGGTGCCATGTCAAGCACATGGCACCGAGAGCTCCAAGGGCCCTGGGCTGAGGGGGAGCTACCAGATAGACAGGAGCTTCACAATAGCAAAATGGAAACCTATCGCTAAACGCCCAAGGCATTCCCACATGACATCAATACTGCTACAATAAACACATTCTCGTAAATCAGCTCGGAGGCTACCGAAGCAGCAAACAGCAAACTAGGCTTTTATAATACCTAGCCAAGACCTCCACCCCTTCCTGGACAACGCCTGATGAGATAAGAGGCTGTTAATTCAATCAACATGTCTAGACAAACCAGTAGTGACACTCTGCATATCAAAAACATATGCACTTTTGGAAAGCAATTACAATTGAGTAACTTATGGGTGGCAGTTATTTTATTTAGCGTCTACTTATGACACTAAGACTCTTCCTAGTAAGGAAGATTGATGTGGGTAGGAGGCTTATACAGTGTGGACTGTAAGTCTGTGAACAATTTCACTTGAACAAAGATGGATAAACTATTTTTACTCTAGAAAGATGCATTAACCTACATCTAACACGTCAAATCACTGCTTTGAAGTTTGGGGAAAGATCCCTCCCTCTAGAACAATGGAGCTAATGACTACTGGTTCAGACCCATGGTTGTAAAAATAGCCATATTGCGTACGGGAGGGCTGTAAACGACAGGGTGTGACAGCTTGTGTAAACAAGACACCACACTGCAAAATTATAAAAGACAGAACATTTAACTTTTTTAGTTAGATTACTAGCACACTTCTCATTCCCTGCAATCAAAGACCAGGAAAGGCAGCAAATGGCTTTACTTTTGACGTTAAATGTGTCAAACAGCCCGTTGCGAACCAACACCATCTCCAGTCCAGATATACCATTATGGGATAACGTATATGGATGATAGCGCCCAATATATTTGCTCACGATTAGTGGGTATAGAGTAGAAATCTTTCTATCTTGGTTTGAAATTGTTCCACACGAGTTTACACTTTCTGAATATACTCGTTCATTGTAATTGGCTAATTTCATCAACATCTGTTGAGACAGTGTCTCTTTACCAGGCATTGCTTGCAAAACATGACCACAGGAAAAACAAACGCTCATTGATTCCAAATATCTTTAACAAAACAGTAGTAGTACAGACAAAACGTTTAGCCAGTAAACGAACAGTCAACACAAATAAAGATATGGTACTATTTGGTGTTATGTCCAGATCCACTAGTGATTTTCACCCTATAAACTAAGAGAATAAGCCTCAACACAGTATATCTGAGGCTTACAGAGAATAGATCACATATGACATATTGTCTATCAGACCACTCGAGTATTTACTTGAGAGAGAGAACAATGTACCGCAATAATGTAAACAACGAAGCGTGCTAATGCCAGCCTGCTACAAGGAGCTTGAAGACCCCATCACTCTCACATGCGCAACGCTAGCTTGCTAGCAGCATAATGTCTTGAAGCAGTGGGATACAACAGCATTTACTTGGTCCTACTTACCTAAATGTCTCGCTTTTCAAATAAATGTCTGTCCATGTATGTTGTTACGGTCAGTGCTATATCAAGTATAGACTGATTTCTAGTTTAACAGCAACTGAACAAAAGCTACCAGAAGCAAACTCCTCCGTATACCACACTGACGTCTATTTGATCGGGTTGCCAGATTTGTGTTGACTAAACAGATCAACTTCGAATGTGCGCCGGTTCTGCTTTAATACTTTCATAACTTGTGAAGGTTGTACATATTTCTTCGGAGTTTTATTTGCACCGATTTTTGCCACGGTTAGATCATCTTAAAAAAAAAAGGTTGCTTTTAAAATAATAGATGGATCGTGTCCAATCTGGCAACCCTGCTGCCTGGGGGAGAATCATCAGAAGCCTTGCATTCACTAGTACCGTATGTTCCTGCAAGTGCAGCCGCACACTATTAAGGCTGCAGTTTCAGGACATCACTCATGGGACCACAGTTCTGGGAGATAAGTTGAACTAACTACATTAATACATTTATAATTGTAACTTGTTTAAGTTTTTAGCATTAGGTAACGTATGGTTAAGTTAAGTTATCAGGGTAGATATGGTTACTTTTAGGAATTAGTAAGTCAGAGATGGTTAGGTTTAGGTTTAAGAGTAGATATGATAAAGTTGACTGATTAGTAAGTCAGAGGTGGATAGGTTTAGGTAATAGGTTAGAAGTGGTTAAGGTAAGGTTGTAAGTTTGAGATGATAAGGTTATAAGGCGAGAGATGGTAAGGTTTAGGTAAGAGATGGTTAAGTTCAGCTGTTAGGTAGAAAGGATTTAGTTTAGAAATGAGGTTACAGCTGATTCAATTCAGGTTTTAGGTTAGGAATGAGACGAGAGATTAAGTTTATGTTTTAGAGATTGCACTTCTTTTTTTTGGCCTTTGTTGCATTAATAACAACGTTCTGCCTGTAGAGGGAGCCTGATAGCCACTTCATACGGGAGGGTTCCACATCCTGTTAGGTATATACTGCCATGGCTAAACTTGCCAGGGGTTTGTCATGATGTAGTCAATCAGTAATCTGTCGATTTTTTCTTACAGAATATGTACGATGATGTGGTATAATTAAACAGAGATAAAATTGGGTTGAAGGAAAAATACAACTCCGAACGAACCACATATTACAATACAGTATACAGAAGCAGCAGCTGCAATGTATTTTGGTTTAAGTCATAAGTAGCATAATATGAGAAGCAGAAAGAAGCCTCCTGCAAACACTGACATCAGGAATGCAATACCTCTTCAAGAAAAAATGTCATCACCAATTTCATTTATTGGCACATATGCATAAAACAAAAACTCATCAAAGAAGTTCATTGTATAAAACAAATAACAAAAGTAAGAAAAACAAGGGAAGTGTTAAGGGATACTCATTTACGCAAATAATACAAATAACAACTGTAATTAAGTAACAGTGTTGCATTGGCTACTTCATTCAGGACAGCATTTACACAAAATCACAAGTATATATCAAAGATTAGAGGAAACAGTTGTACAAATGTGTCTGTTTACATTCTACAAAACGGTTTACAAATACTTAAGTAATTCATTGGTATAAACTTGACATTCAGCAATGGTTCTGGAAGTTCTGATTCTGTGCGAGTCCAACTAATAGCTTGGCATGATGTATCATTATGCCAAGTTTATAATTCCCTTATTTACCAATGACTGAAACGCAACTTGTTTATGATAATGGTTGTTATGATCTAGAACACATGTTGTCATCTATCATGAATTAAGATTAATTATTGAGGTCACTGAATTTAGTTTCAAACCACAAACAGCAGTCTTTTCCATGTTGCGTCTTTGCACATATATAAATTGTAGACTGTATTAGAACCCATTTAGATGTTCCGATGTCCTTGTCTATGTGAAAGATTAAAAAACAACAACATAAAGGTGTTGCGCTGGCTAGTGTGGTCAGAGGGTAAGAGAGACAGCATCAGATGAACCTGGACTGGTGGAATGATCCAGAATGGGACATTTGGGACATGGCCCATAGAAGGTGTTGCTGGGTGTTATCCCAAGGTTTTATTTTGTTTTAAAATAAAGTGGTCCCTGTCAACACTCACGTCTCGTGGGCGAGGAAGATGACGGAACATTCCAAGAAGAAGCAAAATAACAAAATCATTTTCCAACATAAAAAGGAATAATGAGGTCAGTTGATGTGGCTCGGTTAGATTTCCAGTATCACTTATAAAAACTTCACAAAATATAAGGTTTATAATAACAGGCCAGCTCATAGCAAACTGCTCACGGGAGTAATTGATATAATAAGGCATACAGGGAAATGTACTGTAAAAGCCTTCATAATCACAGACACCATTGCACTATAAACACACTCTTTCTATTTGGCTCCAAACCTCTGGTCACTGTATACTTTTTGTTTTCTTAAACTAACCTCAACATGACCTTTCCTAGGAAGAGCTTTGCAACAAAACAGGAAAACCACTGACCAAAACAAATATAGCCAAGCCGTGGTCTTGCATTTTTAACGGAACGTTTTTAGATGTACAATGGTACTTGCCCCATACATAGGGTTTTTAGAAAAATACAGATGGTAAATAGGAAAATGTATTTTGTACTTGTTTTAACAATTCATATCCAACATTTATTAACTTGAATAGGCCCCAAGCAATATTACAAATCCCATGTGAGGCGAAGACAGAGGTGGGCAGAGGCGTGGCATTAAACTACAGTCCAGAGGTCCTTCACTGCTGATATCAATTCTAATCCCAAAGCCTTAGAATGTCATTGAATTTAAGTGCAAACGTAACTGTAATGTATTTACAGCATGGATTCTTCAAACGATTCTAATTATAAGATTTATCTCCTTTAATACCTCACGTTAACATAATCTTCACATTAAAAAGTGTAGAAGTTTTGAGACCACAGATACACATTGTTCAAAAACAGGAATGAGGAAATGGTTAAGCGCATAAAATAATATTAAACGTAGTGGGTTGGCAGGTGGTTGTGTCAGACTCACAGGCAAGAAGAGCATACAAAAACACAATTAAACCGCAGGACTCTTAACACCAACTCAGAGAGTGCAGTGAGACGGACGGCATATCCTTTTATATTGATGAGACCACAATATGTGCAGGGGACGTACAATATACTAGGGTTCTGTTAAACAGATCTAATGCACCTAGTAGGACATGTTAGAAGACTCCAGCTAAGAAGTATGCGCTGCTTTGATAAACCAGCCATCGAACATAGCCATCGACTGTTTATTCTCATCGTAAAAATATCTTTGGTAGGACCAATTGAAACTGTGGTTGCCCTCCTGTTATTCTGAACGGCTTCTCAATGGGAAATGCTGATTGAAGTAAAAACTAAACAATGACATGTAGGCGGAAAAAAATAACATAAGATTCACAATATACCAAGTTTTAGCCAGCTGCAGTTGTGTTATTTGAATGGAGCAAAACGCAAGATATGAAAAGCTTAGGCATGAGTCCTGATGGATCGTATGTATTTGAATGTTGGCCTTCAACAATATCCAAGTTGTTGCAGTGGGCTGGGTCTCCCAGCTCTTCAGATAAAGTTTGGCTGTACTTGTCCATCTGTTCAAGTCGCACAATAATTATTTCACAGCAATTTTCTTTCAACAATGAAATGAACAAGAAAAGCAGTTTTCAGTCCTCTTCATAAAAAGGCAACCCTTTTCTACCTACCACAGTACCAAGAATTCTGTTCAACAGATTATCATAGACGGCCATCATCCAGTGACCGCTTGAACGGAAACCAATAGTAAGGTCAGTAATAATAAATAAATATGCAGAGGCACAGGCAGCACAGGAGGAGGCCAGGAATAGGAGGTGAAGAGGAGGACAGCAGGAGGAGGAACAGGTGAGGAGGAGGACATGTGGGGGAGTAGAGAAGCGTGTCTACCTCAGCCTTGGGGGGGATGAATGAGAGACACAGAATGGGATGCAGCCAAAGGTTCTCCATGTTTCTCCCAGTGCTGTTGTGGTGGTTACACCACCTGGAAGGGACACGTTCTGCCATTATAGTCCACGAGCTCCTCACCAAAATAATGCATCACACCGCCTCCATGCTGCCCGTACTGTACACTTCCACCGGGAGTCACGCATGATGCTCGCATTGCTACCGGCAACAGTGAGTCACAACCCCATTGACGGGTCAATCTAAATACATCGGCTTCAATTCATATATTATCTTCACAGCCCCCGGCCTATTGGGCAATGGCGATGGCTTTGGGGGACGCTGGACACCGCAACTTTAAGCTGCAGCGATCCCTGTGAAAGTACTGCCCCAGACAGGAGCCTACACAGGCAGGAGCCGCAGCGAAGGGCGAGGCGGCTTAGGTGTCATCCGTTGTACTGCTGCTGGTAGCGGCGGTTGAGCTCCCGGAGCTCCTTCTCGCGGGCGCGCCGGGCCTTGTTGGACTTGGTGGAGCGGCTGGAGCGCGTGGACTGGGCCGACTTGGTGCTGTGGCAGCGCGACGAGGCTCGCTTCAGCAGGTTCTGGGAGATGGAGCGCTGCAGGTTCTTCATGGAGGAGCAGGCCGCCATGCTCACCACCCAGGGGTGCTTGAGGGCCTGGCCGGCGGTCAGCCGCTCGCTGGGGTCCACCGTCAGCACGCGCTCCACAAAGTCCTTGGCCAGGTTGGACACGCTGGGCCACGGCTGCAGCGGGACACAGATTAGACCGAGCATGAATCAGTTCTCATGTGTTTAGCATGTCTTTCATTAAGGGTGGTTAAGGCCCAATCCCATTTCTACCCCTTACCCCTTTCCCCTTGTTTTAAAGGGGTAAGGGGAAGGGGTAAAGGGTAGAATAAGTTGGAAAAGTAACCTTACGTAACCTTACGCCTTCCCCTTCCCCTTCCCCCTTCAAAACAAGAGGGAGGGGTAAGGGGAAGGGGTAAGGGATAGAAATGGGATTGGGCCTTAGTTTGGCACCAGCATTCAACGCTGAAACCATTCAACGCTGTTTGTGCA
>NC_044056.1:15978302-15990802 GCF_902167405.1 Gadus morhua | reverse complement strand
GCCAATGTCTATCTGTCTATCAATTTCTCACTCCTTCTAAGTTTCTTTCTTTATCCCTCTTTCCAGCATCTTGTCCTTTTGTATGTCCTTTCCTCTTTTTTATTTATGCCTGTCTTAATCTCCTTTCTTTCGCGAACCTCTCTCTCGCTCTCTCTCTCTCTCTCCCTCTCTCTCTCTCTCTCTCTCTCTCTCTCCCTCTCTCTCTCTCTCTCTCTCTCTCTCTCTCTCTCTCTCTCTCTCTCTCTCTCTCTCTCTCTCTCTCTCTCTCTCTCTCTCTCTCTCTCTCTCTCTCACGCTCTTTTGATTATTCATATTATTTTCCTAAAGAGGCGGCGTCTCCCCGTTCTGCGGCTGGCTGACTTCCCCCCCGCTCCACCCCAGCCAGCTCACCTGCTGTGATTTCCATTGAGATCGTTTGAGGAAGCGTTGACTCTTCTGTTGGGAGTTGGAGCCGCAGTTAGAGGGCGAATTAATCACAGCCGCTTTTATGGCAAGCTGCATACAAACACCACGGCCAGGGATCCAGGTCCCGCCCTGCACGTACGCATGCAGGCACGCACACACACACACACACACACACACACACACACACACACACACACACACACACACACACACACACACACACACAGACACGCACACATATACACACAACACAAGTCTCATCCAGAAAACCTTACACACTGGGTTCCTGTTAACACATCTCTGATACACATACACGTCACGCAGATTTGCTCACACAAGCATTAGTCATTCTTATGCCTAAGCTATATCTCAACTGCTGTGGTCTGCACATAAAAGACACATTGTTGTTCTGTTTTCTGTTCCGGAACCCAAGTAGAATTATAAACACACACACACAAAAATGCACGTGCTCACACACACACACACACACACACACACACACACACACACACACACACACACACACACACACACACACACACACACACACACACACACACGCACACGCACATGCAATCAGACACACACACACACACACACGCATACAGAAACACACACATACAGTTTTGCATGTGTCAGTGTTGGTATCATTTGTGTGTGTTTGTGTAAGTGTGTCTGTATGTTCACGCGTGTGTGTGCATCAGTTTGTCTGTAAATATTTTACTTTGTGTGTGAATGCATAAGCTTGTGTCAGTTTGTCCTTGTATGTAAGAATGTGTGTGTTAATTGTGTGTGCATGTGTGAGTATGTGAGTGTGTGTGTATATGTGCTTGTGTACGTGTGTCTTACTGTGTGTCTGTGTGTGTGCGTGTTTATGTGTATTAAGTGTGAGTGCGTGCATGCGTGCATGTGTGCGTGCGTGCGTGCGTGGGTGTGTTTGTGTGTGTGTGGCTCAAGAGCAGGGCAGTAAACCCCACCAAGCATCGTATAGATCCGATGGGGAAGAATTATAGCAGCGACACATGAAGTCGTACTGAAGGATGCTGCTCAGATCAGCCTCTACCCAGGGAGCCCTGCCTGCTTGACTGAGGAGCTAGATTGAGTTACCAGACAATCCTCCTCTCTGATAGAAACCGCGCTGAAGTGGTCACCACAGGCAATGGAGGCATTTAGGTCGAGGGCTGGAGAAGAGGAAGGAAGGAATGGGGATTTAATGGAGGGCAAGAGAGAGAGATAGGGGGGAGGAAATGGAGAGAAAGATGGAAAGAGAGACAGGGGGGAAAGAGGGAGGACGGAGGACAAATGGTGAAGAGGCGAAGATCTGTAGTCCACTGCTCCACTTGTTGTTATCTCTGCTAATTATAGAGTTTATGAGCTGTATGTGTGAGTGTGTCTGTGTGTGTGTGTGTGTGTGTGTGTGAGTGTGTGTGTGTGTGTGTGTGTGTGTGTGTGTGTGTGCGCGTGTGCGCGTGTGCGCGTGTGTGCGTGTGTGCGTGTGTGTGTGTGTGTGTGTGCGCGTGTGTTTGTCTGTTTGTTTATGTCTGTGGACATTTATTCACATTAACGCGGCATCTCTCTGGGAATTATTTTGTTGAAGCAATTCTGTTCTGCGATTTTTTAATTAAATAACCTTATGTTCAATAACTTATGCTACAATACTAACCATATTTTGAATGGAGACAACTTTTCAATTAGTTGTGTAGAATGTTTTATCTGCATTGCATTGATGAGCTTTGATTGGCCCAATGAGCCACGTAGTCACGTGAGCATGAGACCCCGGTTGATTGGTTGGCTAGCAAGGTTTGAACTGATAACATGTACTATCTTGGAAATGTTAAATAAAACTCCATAAGAAAGCCTCCGTCTGAGCTATTCTACAGTTGCTAGGAAGGAGTTGCTTGAATTGATTCAAACGTACAAATAGAATAAATGAAATATCTCTGACATGAATATCGAATGGTGAGTTGGTATATTTCACTTCAATATTGTGAAATTAATTCTTGAATTTAACTAACTGAAGGTTGACCAAAAGTGTCTTGAACCTCTGATGATATTGATCAAGTTATAGTGGTCAGGTTTTCATAAATAAGTAAATCAAAACAAATGATGCAATATACCTTGCTCCATTACAAAGAGCAGTCCCTTACTACTCTCCGTAATGGAGCAAGGTATTTTATATCTGGTCAATATCTATAACACAAATGCAGGTGTATGAATACCGAAATAGGGTGATCCACCAATCAATAGTAGAGTCAATTGAAAGCTGAAACCAGGCTACATCAAATGAGGCTGGCTGAACCAGGAATGAAGGAATGCACCGAGAGATTGATTCTCATTTCATATGAATGAGACCGTGCAGTTGGAGGATAGCTTCAAGGACAAAACTTTGAGAAATAGCCAACCACGTGAGGAAATAGGTTACTATTGAAAACAAAACGGAGACGAGGGCAGCCATTCATGGAAATCATAGAAAGCGTTGATGGTGTTACAGAAAACCTAATTCAGCGCCAAGTTGGCTCATTTGACAAATGAAGTGGATTTTGAATATGTTTCCCATTCAACAGTTTAAGGGACCTGAACACTATGATGTTCCCCCAAGTAGGAAGTAAACGTATGTACAACATGTACGGATAAATACATGTTCAATCCTGTTGTTGGAAAGAAATGAGGAGGGGAGGAGGAGGGACGGAGTGGATGGAGTCTGATTGATCCGGCTCAATTAGAAGAAAGGTCAAGCCCCTGCTGGGAGTGTATACTGTCACTGGGAATACTGCAGCGCCCTGAGCAGCAAACATACACTACACACGTACAAACACACACACACACACACACACACACACACACACAAGCACACGCACAGGAACACACACACACACACACGCACGCACACACACACACACACACACACACACACACACACACACACACACACACACACACACACACACACACACACACACACACACACACACACACACACACAAATTCTCACATTTCATCAATGGTCCTTCTTAGGTTATATGATTTAAAATGTATATAGCAAAACTTCTTGGAAAGAAAGAAATAATCCTCACTGACTATCTGATTCATCACCTGAACACCCTATCAATCTGCATTGAGACCACATACTGCTGTTTTACACCCCCCACCAGCTTCTGTAGGTACATAGGTAATTTGGGCTTTCAAGGTCAAACACAGAAACTCTGTGTGTGACAGAGAAACTGAAGCAGATGAAGGAGAGAATCTCCTTAACTCCAACAAATCTCTCTATAGAAATCCCTCCCTCCCTTTCCCCCTGCCTCCCATCCTCTCTCCCTCCCTTGCTACACCTTCTCTTTCTCTCTCTCTTTACTTTCTTCATTATTCCATTGTTCATTAGTTTGACCTTCATTTACTCTGCTTTCCTCTTCCCAATGCTCCCCTTCTCTCTGTTCTCCCTCCTCTGTCACTCACTCTGTCTCTCCCTCTCTCCTGTCAGTCACGGTCTCTTTCCCTTTCCTGATCTCTGTTCTTTTCTTTATCTGCTCTCTTGCTTCCTCCTTCCTCTCCCTTTCTCTTTGCGGAAACGCACACACTGACATGCATGCGCACTCGCACACACACACCCACACCCACACCTACCCACGAACACACACACAACCACGAACACACACACACCCACGATCACACACACACACACACACACACACACACACACACACACACACACACACACACACACACACACACACACACACACACACACACACACACACACACACACACACACACACACACACACACACAAACACAAACAGTACATCTCTGGTATTATAGTGCTCTTGACATTTCCTTGAATAACAACGTTCTCCTGAAGTAAAAATTCTGTTCCATTATGAGTTGAGTCTACAGCCAGTATGAACTCTGTTCCACTATGAGTTGAGTCTACAGAAAGTATGAACTCTGCTCCATTATGAGTTGAGTCTACAGGCAGTTTGAAATGTGTTCTATTATGAGTTGAGTCTACAGGCACCCGAAAATGTGTTAAATTACTAGAATCTACAGACAGTATCCGCACGCGCCTATGGTTGCCCAGAGTTGTTCTTGTTTATTGTACATGCTCTGTGCCAGAAACAATTGGTTACATCTTCTGCTATATTGCTCTGTAGTGCACCGTAGAGGAAAGATCGATCTGATGTAAATGCCGTTGACAGTAATAGTCTCTTCTCTTATATATGATATGAGGGAAGAGATGGACCCTGGCCCTCTGGAGATCTCCTCTTTCACTCACAGAGATTCAAGCCTACGAATTGTAGGCTTAATAAAAGGTGATAACTGGATCCGTTATCAACGAATATCTAAATTTAGAGCCCGTGAAAGGTTTGTTAATATACTTTCAGAGTACTGCTAATACTCAGTGGAACGGTAGAAACTCTGGGGCAATGGAGCTGCGGTCTGACGTTACATCAATTTACTGTACTACGTTACGCATTTCCCCAAAGCGATCATCAGTCTATATTTAATCTGTTGTAAACACGGCAATCTTCGAGGAGCGTCTCAGGTTATACGGCAAGGTGCTCATTAAGCAGTTTACACCAGCTTGTTCTTGTCTGGGAGGTGGGACTTCTCCATACAGGGAGCTCTGCATATAGTGTCAGAGAAGTCCTTTATAATAAAGATATATATATATATATATATGCTAAAGGAGGAGAAGGCCAGAGGGGGGGTGTAATGAGCTTCTCCAGAGAACTAAAGGATGGAGTCCTGGTTCAGGGTGTTGGGCTGGCATGTTCTACTGTCGTCTGACCTGGCTCTCCGTCACACGCCCCGCCCACCTGTCAACACACAAGGTTCAACTGATTGAGGGTTCTGAGGGTAACTGCTCATTAGTGTGTGTGTGTGTGTGTGTGTGTGTGAGTGTGTGTGTGTGTGTGTGTGTGTGTGTGTGTGTGTGTGTTTGTAGGGGTATTACACCCCTACTTTGCTGTGTAAACTTGCACAGCATCTTCACTTTCTAAACTGCTGGTGCTTCTATGTGTACAGAGGCATCCGGCACTAATAAAATATTAATTTAGCAAAGCCATGCAAATAACCGGGAGCAGCTCCTGCATCTAACATTAATGTCTTTCACCTGAGAGATGCGCGCATGCACACACACACACACACACACACACACACACACACACACACACACACACACACACACACACACACACACACACACACACACACACACTCACACACACACACGTGCTCATACACACAGATAGACACAAATACATAGACTTGAAAAATACATCTAAAAAAATACAAAGAGATGCATTATGTCTATTGCAATCGCTGTCTGAGGTATGAACAAGGGCCCAAGGCGGGGGGGAGTACAGTAAGGCAGAGCAGTGCCCGTCCAGCTTGTATTACACAACCACGGTTCCCCAAGAACTGACCGGATCTATGAACTAGGGTGCTTGATGGTCAAACCACTAGGCTGCGTCTGGCACTTCAGGGCGTACTGAGATGGTTTAGAGGACGGCCTACAGCACACTGTATGGCAGCCCCTGCCCCTCCCGTCAGATCTAATGCAAAGAGCTGTTCCCCCTCAGGACTCAGGGCCGTAGAATCGAGCATGGGGGCCAGACTGACACCGTCCTGCATGTGTTTGCAGGTCCTGCTGGGGGCCCCTTTGCAGCGGCGCAGGGGCCCAGAGGAAGGCCGTGTCCCTCAGCTGTAGCGGCCTGACCTCCCCGGGTCAGGCCGTCCCCTGAGGGCCGAGGGACAATGCTCGGATGAAGAACGTAGATCAGCTCCACGACGCATCACAGCGCAGAGACGGCGCTGCAGGGGGCGGGGCCACACGATGCAGGGGGCGTGGCCACACGCTCCCTGTGGTAGGGGGCTCATGGATAAACTAGTATTTGGACACAAACGTTTCTATTGACTTGCGGATACACACACAGACACACCCACACATACGCAGACAAAAAAGGAAGAATGGTTGTTTAAGCATTTTGTAGTCAAGAAAGCCAAGTTGCCTTCATTATATTGTGGGATAGTGTTATTGTTTAGCTTTTAGAAAAACTCATTCTATTTCTAATGAGATGATACTCACTGACCAGATATCATATTACGGTCTAACACTCATGATGGGATTAGCCCGTGGTCAAATGCAGAAGCTCTTTGTCATATTAACTAGTAGTTAGAGCCAGTGGACAAGAAAAAAGTTGTGGGCCCTGCTACTTTAGTGTCATCCGACTAGTGGACGATTTTATAGATTCGTCAAGCACTACACGAAGGGAGGAAAATGAAAGCATTAATTATAGGCCTAAGAGAAAAGTCCACCGCCGACTTTGCTCACCACTCGTTTTCTTATGATGGTGGACTTCTTGGTTTAATTGCATCGTAAAACGTTGAATGGACCGCAGTCTTTTTCTGCGGTTGTCTAAACATGCAAACTGCACCACAGAGTTCGATAATAATTAGGCTACTGTAGTGCTTCAGCAGCACAGGCTCAAATGATGTCCCTCGCACAGGGCTTTATCTGGCTGCTGGGATCAGTGAATCTACGCGAGGTGCGGACGAATACGGGAGAAAGGAGACCTGTGAACAAATCAAACAAGTGTACGATCACTGTAATGTGGAATTATATATCAATCATTCTGAAGTGTAAGTGCTTATCTAGTCATACAAATGATGCAGCAATTATGCAGAAATAATGACAGCCTATTGGCGGCTCCCCGGGCCTTCAGATAGACAGGCATGCAGGGACCTGGTCATTAAATACACACGTTTAGAGCGTCATTTATCAAAACCATGGCGTTCAAATTTGAGCATGCAGTTTGGGAAAGAAATCACTGCAAACGAATGTTGGACGAGACCACAGTGAATGACTAGACGTTTTTGAACTTGTTGGTTTATTGGGTTTTTCTTCATATAAAGGTAGCAAAACGTCCATTCAGGGAGATGGAGAGCCCAGACAAAATGTAGCAAGCAGGGCAGGAGCCAGGGAAACTTGGAGGTCACATATCAAAGGAATTGACAAGTCACATTTGAACTTCCCGAAAGTAATGGCCTACAGACAACAGGATAACGTACAAAGGGTAAGATGTGGTGGGAGATATTAAACAGATGCAGAGATAAACGGCATAGTTGTTCATCAACATATTGAAAGTACAGACGCTACCAACAGAAATGAGCAATGTACTTGTACATGTTTCTCTTGTGATGTCCACCAACTGAACCCTAGCTAGGGATTGCTGGACGGTCCGTCCACTGCAGTGTCAGTGTGTTAGGCAGAAATTCTTTGATCCTGGTGCTCCATGTTTCCATTCCCTTTGATGACCGGCCTCTGGGAATGACACTGTAGCACCTTCAAAGCTAGCTGGCTAGCTAGCTAGATGTTTAGTGTCCTGTTCCTCTCTCATGTCTACCCGTTCTTCTCTGCTGGTATATGTGATGTGGAGGTGTGGGTATGGCAGAAAGGTGGTGGCTGAATAGCAAAGCTGATTGACGTTGCACACATTGGGTTAAAACTCAAATTTCCTCCCCCATAAGTCCCACATAGAAAGACCACAGAGCTCGAAACTCAGCGGAGCTCAACATTCTAAAAGCAGTCTAGCCTACTCAGATCAGAAACCTCTGAGGCAGAAAGATTTAAATTATAAAATATTGATGCCAATAAGCCTATTTACATAACTATTTTTTTTCCTTTCATTCCGATTCTCTCTTCTTTCTCTCTCACTCTCTCCCTTTCTCTCACTCTCACTCTCTCTCTCTCACACACACACACACACACACACACACACACACACACACACACACACACACACACACACACACACACACACACACACACACACACACACACATACACACACACACACACACACATACACACACACACACACACGAACACACGTACAAAAACACACATACGTGCACACAAGCAAAAAGCAGACCATAGTTAAGTACAGCAACAATACAGTCAAGGATTAGATATTTTTTCTCAATAGATTGTATTGATTTCAATGCACATCTTTTTTACATGTATGAAATGATCTTAGTTTCTTTGAACTGCCTTAATGAGGCCTACAGGTGGGTTTAAACAGGTTTATCAGTAATGACCAGTTGCCCTTGCTCACTCGCCCCATGAGACCATCCTGATCTCGTGAGTCCACATGCTGCTCCTCACTGCGGATCAGTCTGGCCCCCAGCCCGCTGAAAGCCTCTCCAGAATCAACGAAATATTGGCTGAGTCAGCAGTTGAAGTTAATGTCTCCAGGGAGCGTTGGAGCCTGCCGACCTATACAAAACGATGAGCCTTTTCACACACAGGTGTCACTCAGAACATGGCGGGTGTGCTCCTATGCTGAACCAGGGCACAGGGGCCATGAAGGTGGAAGTGAGGCGAGATAGAGCCGTACTTGGTAATTCCATCTGATTTGCTGGAGTATATTGAGCCACATAATGCTTAGCCCGTATGTGGAAATACCTTGCTGCCCCGCCAAGGCCAGACTGATGGTGGTTTTGAAACGCAAACTTGATTATCTGGAAGGTTTCCCAAGGCTATTTTATAACAACCTTTAGAAAAACTATTCAGTAGCAAGGAATATATTTACACAATATAAATGGCATGTGATGTTATGAAATATATCACTGCTTATTGAAATATCCCAATATTCATATAACTCTTATATCCACACTATGCACAGGTCGATCTGTTTTATATTCAATTAATCAGAGTGTGTTTTGCTTATTTGTGTATGTGTGTTGAGTGTGTGGTGTGTGTGTGTGTGTATGTGTTTGTGTGTGTGTGTGTGTGTGTGTGTGTGTGTGTGTGTGTGTGTGTGTGTGTGTTTGTGTGTGTGCGCGTGTGTGTGTGTATGTGTGTGTGTGTGTGTGTGTATGTTCATGTGTGTGTGTGTCTGGTCTGACCGACAAATTAATTAAGGGAAGGCATATTCGGTTGTAAACCAAAAACTTCTTGACAAATAATCCTCTTTTTAAAGACAAACTAAATCTACCATAAAGGTAGCTCCTCAATAAGGTAGTTCCTCCTTAAGGTAATTCCTAATTTAATTAGCTCCAAATTAAGGTAGCTCCTCATTAATGTAGCTCCTCGTTAAGGTAGCTCCTCATTAATGTAGCTCCTCGTTAAGGTAGCTCCTCATTAAGGTAGCTCCTCATTAAGGTAGCTCCTCGTTAAGGTAGCTCCTCGTTAAGGTAGCTCCTCGTTAAGGTAGCTCCTCATTAAGGTAGCTCCTTATTAAGCTAGCTCCTCATTAAGGTAGATCCTCGTTAAGGTAGCTCCTCATTAAGGTAGCTCCTCATTAAGGTAGCTCCTCGTTAAGGTAGCTCCTCGTTAAGGTAGCTCCTCGTTAAGGTAGCTCCTCATTAAAGTAGCTCCTCGTTAAGGTAGCTCCTCGTTAAGGTAGCTCCTCATTAAGGTAGCTCCTCATTAAGGTAGCTCCTTATTAAGGTAGCTCCTCATTAAGGTACCTCCTCCTTAAGGTAGTTCCTCATTAAGGTAGCTCCTCGTTAAGGTAGCTCCTCAATAAGGTAGTTCCTCCTTCAGGTAATTCCTCGTTTAGGTAGCTCCTCATTAAGGTAGCTCCTCGTTAAGGTAGCTCCTCGCTAAGGTAGCTCCTTGTTGGGTTAGTTCCTCCTTAAGGTAGCTCCTCGTTAAGGTAGCTCCTCCTTAAGGTAGCTCCTCATTAAGGTAGCTCCTCATTAACGTGATAAGGCTTATACTTTAAGTTATGTTCTCATCTAAAGACCCTAGCGAGGTGACATTTTGCAGGTGCTAATGGGGAGTTTGGGGACCAAGGTTATACCAATATGAATCCATCCCCCCCCAGTGGTTAAACTTGTCTGGTTTCTCTTTCATGGACTCTTCTTTGGATCGATGAAACCTACGCAAATTGTAATCCTTTACAGGCTGCTGCTGCTGCTCTTTGACCATAACTCAGATGTAAGGTTTGTTTCGCTGTTCCCAGAAACAGGGAATCTCGTTTGAAAGCAGAGTTCATTTGTTTAAATTGTATATTTGTGTTTGCTAATGTATTTAACTAGATTACAGGAGGGGTGAGATCCACCAAACACCTATGAAGATGTTACCAAAGTCTGTGTTATACATAGCATTGTAATCTACAATACAAACAATATTTCCGGGCCAAGAAATAATTTAGGATGCTAGAGCAAACCTTCTAAAAAAATAAGAAATGTCTTATACATCTAATTATAAAATGTCGGTCTATTGGTTCTCTCAACCTAAAACTAATTGCCAGCCCCATCTAATTCCACCTTAAAACCGTTCTCCTATTCTGCCTTCCATGGCAATTACAGTATTCAGATTGCATAGTTAAAACATGTCTGTAAGATATAAGGTTTCTAACACTTATATTTAGCTGTGTTGTTGATTTTATGGCAACACATTGTAAGAGATAATGTGACATGTTGTCAATGGAATTTCCCCATTCAAATTATTCCTGTTTATATAAGCCCCTGCTGTGAATTATGCACAATATAAATATAGCTTTCTATCAAGCATGTTAAAATCTTTTTTATTGACCAATTTTAAGATAGTAGATTAACATAATAAACCAAATCATAATGGATAATATATCTTCTACTCTGGTGTTTCCGTCACAATTCTAGAAAATACTTTTTTCAGAAAAAGAACATTTTCTCACCTATTTTGCATATGTAGCTTAAACTAACTTCCATCTACGCCGTCAAACACATGCAATAAGTGCGTGTTAAACTAAATATAAAAAAATATCTTTGATGATGGAGACCCTCACTGTATACGAGCCATGGTGTATAGAATCTTAGTGTAGAGAACCTTAGTGTATAGAACCTTAGTGTAGAGAACCTTAGTGTATAGAACCTTAAACCCTGTCTGTTAGGCAGACCCTCACTGTATACGAGCCTTAGTGTATAGAACCTTACTGTATAGAACCTTAATGTAGAGTACCTTAGTGTATAGAACCTTAGTGTATAGATCCTTAGTGTAGAGAACCTTAGTGTATAGAACCTTAGTGTATAGAACCTTGTCTGTTAGGCAGACCCTCACTGTATACATATAACCTTGTCCTATAGGCAGACCCCTAGGGTTCCCAGGGGAAGGATCCAGTGCCGATCCCTGTTGAGCCGATAATGAGGATGAAAGGCCCCCCTCATGGGATGTGGCTGGGATCTATTCCCTTTGATTCTAGGATTTACAAGGGTCTGTATTAATAAGCCTATACAACTCAAAATTTGTTTTCCATCAGGGTTTCCATGAGAAGGGATTCTTCATTTTCTCCTCTAATTAACATTTTTATGTGTGTGTGCGTGTGTGTGTGTGAGTGTGTGTGTGTGTGTGTGTGTGTGTGTGTGTGTGTGTGTGTGTGTGTGTGTGTGTGTGTGTGTGTGTGTGTGTGTGTGTGTGTGTGTGTCTGTGTGTCTTTGTGTCTGTGTGTTTGTATATATGTACGTCTGTATAAATGATGTGCAGCTGTGTGTGTGTGTGTGTGTGTGTGTACATGTGTGTATGTGTGCGTTTGTATGTGTGTGCGAGTGTGTGTGTCAATAACCTTGAAGGCAAAGCATACGTGTGGACCAGCGGAGCAGTGCTACTAGAGAGGACGAACATGCAGAAGGTGGACACTGGCGCTAGTCTCTGTGCTCAGGAGAAGAAGTGGAGCAGTCCTGGTGCTGATGGTGGGGGGAGGGTATCTCACTGTATCCATGACAACAGCAACAGCAGAGGGGGGAGAAGCAGGAAGTGGGCGGAGCCGGCCGCGGGGTGGGCGCGGGCTCTCAGGGACTCCTGGTTGATGTCCTCCCGGGGGGCGGGCTGGACACTGCGGGGGGAGCACATGTCGTACAGGTTCCCTGAGAACTGCATCTTCTTGGACTCCCGGCGCAGAGACTCCCAGACCACGGCCGCCTCCTCCGGACAGCCCGCCATGGCCCCGTTGGCGCAGTCGTGGAACTGGTCCCAGGACCTGGGGGCACACACACACACACACACACACAAACAAACACACACACACACACACACACACACACACACACACACACACACACACATATTCAGGCTACAGCCGGCTCTGTGTGTGTGTGTGTGTGTGTGTGTG
>NC_044056.1:15965802-15973302 GCF_902167405.1 Gadus morhua | reverse complement strand
CGAGAGAAGGAGAGATAGAGAGAGGGAGAGTGACAAAGAGAAAGAGAGAAAGAGAGAGTGAGCAAGCGAGATAGTGTATCTCAGGAGCGTGTAAGAAAAGTTATTGGCACAGATAGTGGCTGGTGACCCCAAGCTCACAGACTTAACGACGACTGAGAGAAGCGCTGTGGACCTGCCAGCCCCACTTGGCTTCAGGTCCCTCCAGCTCAATTAATAATACAGAGATGGGGACGGGAGCGGCCTTCACCCAGACCGCAAGGAGACCAGAGCCAGGCAGGAGAACCAGCGTGTCACGGTAACAAAAGGTACAATGTAAAAGAAAATGAGAAAAAAGTTAAGTTAAGTTAATCACTCTTTTAAATGATGTGAATTTATTACAATGTTGGGAAATCCCTAGACCGCTGTGTTTATCATGCACATGGCAGCCTGCCAGAGTAGGACAGGAGCATACAGTCCCGAAGACACACTCACACACGCACACTCACACGCGCAGAGTCACACACGCACACTCACACAGACATGCAAACACAGACTAAGTCATTTAGTTTGTACGTTGTCATTAAATATGCCTCATCAAAGTGTGTCTCTCTGCTTAAGACATATTTTGCATTGTCAAAGAGATGAATATTTCATTGTATTTTTTTTCATGTTTGCTCAAAAACAAACATCTCAAGTGGCCGGGCGTACACTTTATACCTTTATAAGAAGAGACACAATGATAAATAAACACAAAACCAAACATGGATGCGGTACCTGCTGTTTCACGGTGACTCTACACAGTCCCCTAAATAATAGAGTCCTCTCTCTGGGAGTTAACTAGCTGAGTCTGGATGGAGTCATTAGTCATTCCCCTCCAACAGCAGCGTGCGGGGAGCGTTGGAGGAGACAAAAGGACCTCGAGGCAGCCAATGGAGCCGCAGTGAGCCCAAGATGTAACAAAACAGTTTTCCATCCCTCTTAATGCTTCTCAACGTGACCTCCCCCCCAATCCTCCCAGTCATCTCCCACCTTCCCTCTGCTTCCTATGGGCTCTTCTGATGTTCTCCCCGTTGCCTCCGTTCTGCTGTATGACCCAGAAAACGTCCCACCTCATGTGGCTCCCGCTGATAACAAAGAGCACTAGCTAGCCTTTTGAAACGGCTGGCAGACGAATCGGATGTGAGGATGAACAGAGAAGGAACGAGAGAGAGAGACAGAGAGAGAAAGAGAGAGAGAGTATGTGTGTGTGTGTGCGTGGGTGCATGCTCAGAGTGCGTGTTTTGTGTGCATGCCTGCTTCTGCATATATAGGTGTGTGCGAGCGTGTGTGTGTGTGTGTGTGTGTTTCAGTGCATATGTATGCATTGGCATGTTAGCTATACATCATATTAGCATGTATCAGATATAGCCAACTTGAGTCGTCATGTATCCCTCAGGTGTGAGTGAGTGAGTGAGTGAGTGAGTGAGTGAGTGAGTGAGTGAGTGAGTGAGTGAGTGAGTGAGTGAGTGACTGAGTGACTGAGTGACTGAGTGACTGAGTGAGTGAGTGAGTGACTGAGTGAGTGAGTGAGTGAGTGAGTGAGTGAGTGAGTGAGTGAGTGAGTGAGTGACTGACTGAGTGACTGAGTGACTGAGTGACTGAGTGACTGAGTGACTGACTGAGTGACTGAGTGACTGAGTGAGTGAGTGAGCGTGCGCGTCAAAAGTTTGTCTGAGTAACTTGCTCTCCTGCTGCCCGTCTGCTCAGACTAACTCTGTTTCCTGCCCCTTCTTCACATGAGGGCGGAGAGACATTGATACGATGTTTCCTCCGTCTCTCTCTGTCGCCATCTGTCCTGCACTCCCCTCCGTCCTCAATGTTGAGTCCATCTGGAAACCCCTTCATCTTCCTCTGCGTCTAGCCCTCGCCGGCCTGCTGAGATTCTAATTTTCTAAAATACAATTATCATCGTTATTAGTTTCAGTGCGACGCCGTGACCAACCCAGATCAACCAGGAGGACTGCTCTGACGTTATGATGTTAACTTTTACTAAGAAGTAGATTTACAGAAACGTTAGAGCAGGAGGCGCTGACTGGGAAAAGGAGTAGGAGGAGGAGGTAGGGGGGGAGGAGGAGAAGGAGGAGGAGATGGAGGAGGTGCTGGGTAAAGGAGGAGAAGGTTTAGGAGGAGGAGGAGGAGGAGGGGAAAAGGAGGAGTTGGTAGGTATAGGGAGGAAGTGGTGGAGGAGGACTTGGTGGGGAAAAGGAGGAGGAGGAGGAGGAGTAGGAGGTGGTGGAGGGGAGAAGGAGCAGATGGAGGAGGTTGGGAACATGGGATCTTGTTTCATCATGGTATCCAAAACTATCCACACATGTCCTGCTGATGGGAAATCTGGGACAAGCTGGTATGTCCTTGAACAAAGGAAGAAGAAAAAGAAAGGGGAAGAGGAAGAGGAGGAGGAGGAGATGGAGGAGGAGGAAGAGGCTGAGGCAGCGTTTCCTGAAGAGCAGGAGCGTCCCGGGTGGAGGAGAGACCATGACTCATTATTTGGCCTCTCACCTGGATGCAGCGCGGTGTAATTAAACCCCCTACAGTGAGCGGTTAGAGCTATGGCGCCGTTATGTACTAACTGTGCAATGTCACCAACAGAGCGAACAGGGGGGCAAAGCCTACCTCCCCTCTCCTCCTCCTCCTCCTCCTCCTCCCCCTCCTCCTCCTCCCCCCTCCTCCTCCTCCCCCCTCTCCTCCTCCTCCCCCTCCTCCTCCTCCTCCTCTTCCCCTCTCCTCCTCCTCCCCCCCCTCCTCCTCCTCCTCCTCCTCCTCCTCCTCCTCCCCCCCCTCCTCCTCCTCCTCCCCCCCCCCCCCTCCCCCTCCTCCTCCTCCTCCTCCCCCTCCCCCTCCTCCTCCTCCTCTTCCTCCTCTTCGTCCATAGCCCTATGCAGGTGGCAGGTGAACAGGAGATGCTAATTGGAGAAGACAGGGGATCACTAGGAAGTCTTTCCCATCTCCCCCGGGACCGGCATTTTAATATTTAATAAGTCCCAGGTTTTTTTTTGCTTTTTTTCTGGAGCAGCAAACCTATTGACTACAGGAGGATTGTTCACGGGCTGGAGATTATTGGCTTCACTCATTCACATCAAGTTTTAATGAATACCTGCAGAGCAAATAAGGGTGTGTGTGAGTGTGTGTCTGTGCGTGCGGGCATGTGTGTGCGTGCGTGCGTGCATGCATGTGTGTGTGTGTGTGTGTGAGTGTGTGTGTGTGTGAGTGTGTGTGTGAGTGCAGTGCATAAAGGCATATTGGAAAAGTAAAATAACTTTCCCTTGTTGGCGTGACACCAAACACCATAAAGTTTGAACATGATTTCCATGCATTTCATTTCTGACTGCACCTGGCAGCATGATGAGGTAAACCTTACTTAGTTGGAGGCTTGGATCTAATATATTTTGCTGGAGAATAAATCATTTGTTGCCAACGCTGGAGGTGATAGCCCCATGCGGTAAAGGAGCTATTAAGCCCAGAGCTTTAGCAAAGAGGAGGTTGGCTTTGGATGTTCATATTGAACATCCAGCAGCATGTGGATACACTTGGTCCAGCAGAAGTGGATACACTTCCCCTCGCTCCAACGCCTTGTTGGATCGAGGGGAACTCTCACGGCCGACGATAAACCCTCTGCCAGGATGGATGGGGAGGAGCCCCTTCCTCAGCACAACATTGATTGTCTATGAAGGATGGTCTTCCTCACAGTTAACCGACACGCACAACAACCAACGACAGACCAACAACTGAGAACAACTTCTCTTGAATAAAACACGAAGCGGTCCTATTTCTCTCTTTAATAATGTTAAGATAAACATTATTATTATTATTACTATCACTACAAAATCACTGATGCATAATTGAGATTTAGTAAATACAATGACGATGACAAGGAGGAGATAATGTTGATAATTGCAATGACGAATGGATCTTAACAGTGCTCAAAATACGTTTTCAGAGAGGCCCCTCGACAAACACGGTTGTTGATCTCTTAACATTTACCATGGGTCTGATACTTTTATTCACCAGGGCACAGATAGTGATCTCCACTGACTAAAGATCAGACCCATAGTTAGTCTGATCAGTGAAACCAATGTTTATCCCATGATGAAGCCTCACATTTACTCCCCTGTACACTGGAATAGGCTCACTAGTAATAGTAACTACAGAACCAGCCACACCAAAAAGGACTTCATCACAACGGTAGAGTACAAAGAGTAGACAAGAAAACAGCTTTAGGTCATTAGAGGAGACTGTATGTCCGTTCTAAGTATGTCTGTCTACGTCTGTCTGCTTGTCTGCACACTTGCAGTGCTCATATAACAGCCTGCTACAACTGTGTGGCACCGACCAGACACATACGTAAGAAGTAACTCCAGTCTCCAGATCAATGACAATAACGAGACTCCAGCAAGTCCATTCAGGTGAACTCACTGTGATGTGCCGGGACACTTTGGCTCAATGGAGTGTGTGACAACTTATTGAACTGTGCTATGATTGCATTGATCGAAAAACTTTTTATAACAAAAAAAGAGTCCTCTTTAGTTCATGTGAATTTCTTACAATTATTCACTTCATACAGATCCCCACTTTTCTATTTGATGTTGCAGGCCAAGCCATTCTCAGAGCAGAATGAGAGGTACAGGCCTGTTTTGGTGTCACTAGACGTGTTTGAGTGGCTGTGTAATGTTATGGTGCTATTCCCCAGACATGCCCACTGTTTGCTTCATAGGCGTCTAATGAGTTCCTCTCGCACGTCTGATGGCGACTGCTTTGGAGGGCGCAAAAAAAGGCAGAAAACGAAACCTTGATGAAAATACTAGGAATGCTACTTTCTCCTTCGACTTGAGGTAAAATAATCAATCATACTTGACATAGTTTAGAAACTGTAGAAACTACAGTTAATTCAAACTACAACTTATGTAAAGAAAATAGTGGGACTTGCACTGCATCTTTCAGAAAAAATTGCACTGGCCAAATAATCATAACCATGGTGACCCAAATCTCGCTAATAACACCTATCAAATGCATTCAGCAACTATAAACAAGAACCAAATATTTCATAATTATTCTAATCAAATCATTATTTAACAAACTTTGAATGGCATGTGTACGTATTTTTTTTATGTCCCTATTGTGTGGGATATATTCTTCTTCTTTATATATATTTGCTTTGAATCCATTTTATTTTGATGATTTATTGAGGAGCACAGGGAGTCTAAAGTCGGAGTGACATTGACTTGACACAACGTTACAGCTTGGCCTTCATTTAAATCAGCACTTAAGCAAATATATTCCTGGTCTCAACTCGGCTCATTACTACTCCCAGTCTTTTATTCCTTCATCAATAATCAATTGCTAATGGATTATGGAAGCCTGAAGATTAATATAAAGTGGCTATTTAAGGGTTTTGTTCTTATAAATGCAAACACATTTGAGGGTATTTAGGGAGACAAGAGGGACTCTGGTAAACAAAGAGAGGAGAAGGCTGATCAGACATGGGCAAATCCTTCACAGCTACACACTCCTCCACACAAAAAACAGAATATCACATGTGTCCAAGAGGAGCATGATTGAATAAGAATGTATGGTCAGTAAATATTACTGTAGCTTATCTAATGTCTACTATAAAACCTATTCTATTCCATTCTATTCTGTTGCACAAACGCAACACATAGTGATCTATTCATGAATCTGCAGAGGCAGACTGGATCTTTGCTGACTGGACATAAATGCTGCTGATGCCTGCTGCTCACCTTACACACGTGCACATCTGCAGGCACGCACACACACACAAACACACATGGACACACACACTCACACACACACACACACACACACACACACGCACACACACACACACACACACACACACACACACACACACACGCTCAAACAAACTGCTGTAGCTAAGGTGATACATCCAGACGCATCCCAATTGATTAGTCCTGAGGCTATTTTTCTTCAGGTGTCAATCCATTGCTGAATGATGCTTAGAGTTCCTTTTGACCCCCAACCAACCCCACCACCATCCCATCTCACAAAAAAGCACATACACACACGCTTACACACACACGTTTACACACACATGGATACACATGTACACACACTGTGGCACCCCGGTCCCAACCCCTCGGGCCAGGCGGCCCAGGTGAGTGGTTGTGGAGGGCGTGTACCGCCGGTATCCAGCAGACGGAGCCAGAGGGCGTCCATTACGTCACCCTAATCGGCCGAATAGAGGACACCTGCGGCGGAGAACGAGGAGGAAGTGGTACCCTTTAAAAGGCTGTGTCTCGTGTTCTTACCGGCTTCCCCGGCTCGCGACCGGTGAAGGACCAAGCCTCCTGGATCGGGTGTTGATCGATCACACCATCCGTCAGCTCCCGCCAGATGCCGGGAGAACCCTCGCCAACCGACACGGTGGACGAGCTGGTCCGGCAGCTCGAGAACTGACAGGTGGCTCAACAGCTCAGTGTCAGCACCCGGAACCCATCGCGGCCCACCGAGCTGCGTAGGGATCGCAACAACCTTTCGGTTCTTGCGATCAGTCGACAGTCGCGACAGTCGCCCCTACCGAGGCCGCCGACCTTCTCCCCGGAACCCCGTGAGGATCGAGGGTGCTACAGCTGCGGGACGGACCGGGCACCTAGCCCGACAGTGTACCGGAAACAGGACGGTCCGGATCGTGTCTCCTGGCCACCTGATGGGCACATCAGAAACCCGGGGCCCCAACTCTCTGTGCGGGTAGGGAATAAGGGCACTGCGGCCCTCCTGGATACCGGCAGTGTAGTGACCCTCCTACGCCCAGACCTAGAGGGGGGACGGCGGGGCGAGCCAATAGAGGTCGCTTGTGTGCAGACTTGTCATGTGGTCGTGCGGACCCCCCGAGGGGTGTATGTGACACGGGCGGGGATCGTGCCCAACCTTCCCGTACCACTACTCATAGGCAGGGACTGCCCCATATTCCACCGACTGTGGAACCCCGTCCCGGGTTCCCGACCCCTGCGGGACCAGCCACGACGGCCCGGACGAACTGGCCGACCCGCTTATTGGGCTGGCCCCCTCAACCCCAGCGGAATCGTCAGCGGAGGACGGCGGGACCGAGGGGGACGGACCCACCCCTCCGGGTACCCAAACAGACTCGACGGGAGGCCCCACCGAGCGGAATCGGCGGGACCACCCCTGGACAGTCCGGACACCCTAACGGCTATCGAGCAGACCGGCAACCGAGCTCCCCTTTTTGGATTTGTTCCCGACCGGGGGGGGGGGGGGACGGGGACGGATCGACCCGGACAGTTCGCCAGCACCCAACTACAGGACGATGTCCTGAAGCACGCCTGGAGCCACGTCCTCGCCCATGAAGCGAGGGCATCGTGAGTTGCCTGCCACACCCTCACTTCAGCACCAAGGGGGGTCTGCTGTATCGGGTAGTAGAGAAGGGGGGGAAGGTGACCGAACAACTGGTGGTACCCCGGCCGAATGTTAGTAAGGTACTGTTCATGG
>NC_044056.1:15955802-15960802 GCF_902167405.1 Gadus morhua | reverse complement strand
AATGAGACTTCAAAAGACAGATGAAGCTGATGTCTACTCTACTTTCATGTGTTGCACCGGCCCACAGAATGGGCTCCATCTACATAAACAGCATCAGACCAGATTCAGTATTAGTCGACCACTTGATGGACATAAAGGAGACCAACACAACGTTATAGACAGCCTATGCTTGAAGGTGACCAGATTCATGAAATTATAATCAGGGAGAGTTGTAGCACAGTGATCAATACATCAACTAAATATTCAATATTATTCCAAAAAAAGGGAACTTTCTAAGCCAGGGGTCTTCAACGATTTCCAGGCTAAAATTGTGTTTTATATTAAACTGGTCCTTCCTCTGTTCTAAGCTATGGTATACCAGCCAAGGTAGCTCCTCGAATAGGGAATTGTTGTATATTGTATTGATAGCCTTTTGTCATTTCTGCTTATGGCATCAAGCCAATGATGGAGAGCCTCAGTGTAGCACGCTGGACACCGGACTAATTACCAACAGTCTCAAAATGTATATTCATTAGCAAGCTGCTAGCAACTGTTTAGAAAATTGATTTTATGTTGAAAACATATTTCCTAACATAATACATGCCCTTGGGTAGACAGTCAGCCGTATGACTATACGCAGTATTGAATGTTACTTTGTGTATATCTCAGATAACATATATAACGTGTATCACATATACAATGAGGCCTTGTGGCTTCCCCATCATGCTTCAACAAGGTCCAGAAACCTACATATTGTTTCTCTATAATCTAGACTACAGCAGTAGCTCTCAAATTGGGGTATTCGTACCCCTAGGGGTACATTGGAGCACTGCAGGGGGTACAAAAAAAGCTTTTAAAGAAAAGCTATAAAATAAATCACCCTGAGCAAGTTTCAATTCTGAAAGCCAGAAAATAGAAATTCAAAAAAAACAGAATCTTTGAAAAGATGTATGTGCTTCTTTTGAGGGAAAAAAATTGCCCAGTTGCATGAAGCACTCGCCCATGTTTTTCACTAAATTTTGAGTATTTGCAGCCTTTTAATGTTCATATTTACACTGCCAAATAGAACACACATACATTTTTTATGTTAATTTCATTTTATTTTTTTCCAAAAATGTTTTGTGCCATTGAAGGGGGTACTCTGCTGAGAGTATATCTTAGATGGGGTACACTAGTAGAAAAGGTTTGTGAACCACTGATCTATAGAGAGCCACATTCCAACTTTGTCTCAGCACAGAGTTCCCCTTTTCGTTTTCCTTGAGCGTTTTTGGTGCAGGGCCGGCAGGGATATTGAAGTCCCCTTGGCTGTATGGATGAACTGAAGCAAATCTCCCAGATTACAGAGTGCTTTAATCTTCCTCAGGGCCTCTGATCGCTGATTAAATTGGCTGTAAAGACCTGGGAAGTCTATATATGTGGGGTGTGTACGTGTGTGTGAGTGAGTTCTCCAGTTTGATATAAATTGCTCAGATTGGCGCTGGGAGCTATTTAACTTAAATGTAAGTACGCGTTGTCTCTACACCTTGGGCTTTATTCTGCTCACATACCCAATACCTCCTTCCTAAATCGTACTTCTCCTTTCATGTTTGGGAAAAGAGATTCTTAGTAAAACAGGGGGTCTGACTGGGAGGACCCTGCCCACTTAGGGGTCTGACTGGGAGGACCCTGCCCACTTAGGGGTCTGACTGGGAGGACCCTGCCCACTTAGGGGTCTGACTGGGGGGACCCTGCCCACTTAGGGGTCTGACTGGGCGCTGTGGATCCAAACTGGGCTGGACCCTAACTTAGCTGGATCCTAACAGGGATGGATCCTAACAGGGATGGACCCTAACTGGGAGGGATCCTAACAGGGATGGATCCAACTACTCTCGGCTCATGCCCCGGAAGCGTGGGTCGATGTGCCATACGTGAAGAACTTCCCAGGTTCCTCTTTTCTCTGTGAGTTCCTATGCGCGCCCTAATATCGTGGTCGTTATCATTCTTATAAAGCACAGCGTTGACCCAGCGTGTCCCAGTGACACTGGACCAACGGCAGAGTGGGCGTTCTCTGCAGTCAGGAGTGGGCAGCTCAGCGGTGGTGAATGCAGTCAGGAACCTCCTCCAGTCAGAGCCTTGAGCAGAGACACAGCTGACCCCCGAACAGCAGTGTTTCCCCTGGGGCCAAAGGACTGTTTCAGCCTGCGTGTGTGTGTGTGTGTGTGTGTGTGTGTGTGTGTGTGTGTGTGTGTGTGTGTGTGTGTGTGTGTGTGTGTGTGTGTGTGTGTGTGTGTGTGTGTGTGTGTGTGAGTTGGTGCATGTGTTAGACCCTCGGTACATTAGCACGATGAATGTGTGTGCGTGTGTGCGTGCGCGCGTGTGTGTGTGTGTGTGTGTGTGTGTGTGTGTGTGTGTGTGTGTGTGTGTGTGTGTGTGTGTGTGTGTGTGTGTGTGTGTGTGTGTGTGTGTGTGTGTGTGTAGGAGCCTTTTAGCTTTTGTGTGTGTAAATATAGGGTGTAGTAACTCGGTTATAGAACTCTGAAGGTATTGTGTTCAATCCTTAACGACTGCAGATTACCAACAGGCCCCCCGTTAGCTGAAGAGTCATCCTATTTCTCTATCTCTCTAGGGCTATAAATGTACTTGAGCAATCTAAAGATGTTGGCAAAACAGAGCTATGCAAAGTGTAAGATAAAACAGCGCTATAACAGCGCAGAATGAGACGCTCCGTCGACTCTTGCTGTCTGAAATCCTTACGATCCAGGCTACAGAGATCAACAGCTTTGAGCTGAAGGCTGGAGCTCAGGGCAAACCAACCTGCATGTTCCGATTCAGCCCATTGATTGGTTGGGTTGTTTGCTCCATGTCCACCCCTGGACCCACCAGTCCTGCGGACCAGGCCCTGAGCGCTGAGCTGAATGCTTAAACACTCTCTGGATCCACAGAGGATCAAGGGGGGGGGGGGGGGGGGGGGGGGGGGGGGGGGGGGGGGGGAGGGGGAGCCGTTTATATCGCTATAGCTTAACTTCTAAGCATCGGTGCATGGCCAATTACAGAGACTGACTGCCAAAGCTTTATTGCTTGTTGACAAAAAAATGAAATGCGTTGGTTTAATATAACAGCGTGTGTCCCAGCAGAGGGACAGAGCAGACAGACAGCTGGTAAGACAGACAGCTGGACAGACAGACGGTTGGACAGAGAGACCGCCATCCTTGGCTAAATTGAGGCCCCTTCTCGGGCTTACCCTATTGGATCTCTCTGAAGACCAGCGTTTCATTAAGCACGCTGGCAGGTGACCAAGAAGCCTCCACTACTGTGGTTATGAAAAAGTCTGCACCGTGCGTGTGTGTGTGTGGCACAGAACAGCACTGTGTGTGTGTGTGTGTGTGTGTGTGTGTGTGTGTGTGTGTGTGTGTGTGTGTGTGTGTGTGTGTGTGTGTGTGTGTGTGTGTGTGTGTGTGTGTGTGTGTGTTTGGCACAGCACCATTCGTGTGTTTGTGTGTGTTTTTGTGTGTGGCATAGCACTGTGTGTGTGCGTGTGTGTGTGTGAGTGTTTCACAGCACTGCGTGTGTGTGTGTGTGTGTGTGTGTGTGTGTGTGTGTGTGTGTGTGTGTGTGTGTGTGTGTGTGTGTGTGGCACACTGAGCCTGGTGTGTCCCAGCCCGAAGCTTCCGCTGTAGAATTTCAACTGTTTGGAAAAGTATGTCTGGATTTAGGCTGAATATGAATGAGCCTTGCTCATGTGCTGCTGAACTGTGGCAGCAGCAGACGTGAAAAAATCATCCTGAAGGATACGTGGCACACAGGCACACGTCACACGTCACACACACACACACACACACACACACACACACACACACACACACACACACACACACACACACACACACACGCGCGCGCGCGCAAGCGAGTACAGACAAATACCTGGTTGCACGCATGCACACACACACTCAAGACACACATCTAACAGTGGCAGCCCTGGGAACCTTGGCAATTGATGCACTTATCTAAGAAAAAGAAAAAGGAGAGAAAAACAGAGTGAGATGAGGCCGAGAGACAAGAGGGAGAGAGAGAGATTGAGTTAAAACTAACTTAAGACATGAAAGGCTCTGGGGAAGGTTGGGCGTACCGACTGCAGGGGGAGAGCCTTCATACCCATCAGCCCACAGAGAGAGAGAGAGAGAGAGAGAGAGAGAGAGAGAGAGAGAGAGAGAGAGAGAGAGAGAGAGAGAGAGAGAGAGAGAGACAGACAGACAGACAGACAGACAGACAGACAGACAGACAGACAGATGGCGAGAGTGAGAGAGAGAGTGAGAAAGAGACAGAGACAGAGAAATGCAATACATTTACATTGGACAGTGCCGCCCATGGGATGCTAAGAGAGAGAGTGAGTGGGAGAGAGAAAGAGAGAGAGAGAGAGAGAGAGAGAGAGAGAGAGAGAGAGAGAGAGAGAGAGAGAGAGAGAGAGAGAGAGAGAGAGAGAGAGAGAGAGAGAGAGAGAGAGAGAAGGGCGACACCTTGAAAAGGAAAAGGAAAAAGAAGAGAATGAGGAAGAAAGTGGAGGCGGTTATGCAGGATGGAGAGAAGGTCAAAGAGAGGACGAAGTGTGACGGGGGAGGTAGAGAAGTGATGGAGAGGAAGTGACATCAGTGGTGAGGAGAAGGCATGTTGTTGGAGCCATGACTTATTTTGGTAAAAGTATATGTTTCTGTTAAGGCAGATTTGTCATTCATTATCACATTCATATAATTGTTTATATTGACATGCTATTCAGAATGATTTATGGAAGACTCTTAATTGTAAGCGCTTAGCACCTGGGAAGGTTTCACATGGTGTGGAATTAGAGGGAGACCATAAACCATATAAAACTGTGTAACATGGCATAAGTTTCTCTTTTTGCTCAAAGAATAACTTTTACGCCTCAGTTGCTTCTGTCGCCTTTGTTGGAACTTCGTGTAAATGTGACAACAGAAGTCTCGACGGGCGGTAACATCCTGCCAGCCCGGTTGAACATGAGACGGAGGAGGTGTGGAGAGAATGGTCTC
>NC_044056.1:15883302-15950802 GCF_902167405.1 Gadus morhua | reverse complement strand
CGGAGCCCGCTGCCCGCTGCCGAAGCGGTGGTGCCTCGAAAGCGGGCAGCAGGCTCCGGCGGGAGACAATCCCGAGCAACAATCCCTTTCTCCTACATGTCGCGGTTCATGTAGTCAAAGTGTAGCTGCAGTGTAGTTGTCCCTGAAGAACTTCCGTATCTAACATTAATTCTGCATTACATTAATTAATCCGCACGCCAGTTTTATTTAATTGTAAACCCTGTATACTCCGTATAAATCCATGCACCGAACGGCGACGTCCGTACCGATTCGGTTCAATACGAATACATGTATCGTTACAATTACACCCCTACTCTTGGGCATGTGTTGACATTTGTTGATCAAACTTCATACCAGGCAAACTTTGTAGATCTCTAGCTTGGGTAACCTCTGGCCTGCTCTATCTTGGTTAACCTCTGGCCTGTGATCTAAAGCTCTTACAATGAATATCAAGTAATGCATTTTACACACTTTCTGTCAAAATGAACCAGCCACAAATTCTCTTTTTATCTCCTGGTTTATCAATGTTCTCTTCTATCCTTCTCTTTGGCCACTCCCTTTAATAGAGTGAAATGCATGTGACTGCCTTTCAGAATATGAGTCTGCCAAGCAGAAATAGAAAGGATATAGGTTTAAACGGGCAGCTAAACAATTCCTTATCTGAACTGACCTTCAGTACCGACCTGTAATCTATTTGTCTGTGTGGGGGGGTTTGTGTGTGTCCTTGTGTGTGTGTGTATGTATAAATATTTATGGCGGAGTCTGGGGATACAGAATATGAATACATAGACATAAACACAAAAACACATATGCATATATACACACACATACACATATTACTCTATACCTTTTATTTTTTTCCAGCATAATAATTCCAGCATCTCAGGAACACACATTACAAACACAACTCTGTGTGATAGGAACAACACTACAAGACTAACACAATGTCACATGATAAACACAATGCTACAAGACGAACACAACGCTACAAGACAAACATAATGCTACATCATAAACAAAAAGCTGCAATCAAACACAAAGGGACAAGAAAAAGACAACACCTGAAGGAAAACACAATGCTACATGTCCAACATAGTGCTACATGATAAACTCAACGCAACATGAAAACCTTAATGCTACATGATAAAGAGTTGAGGAGAGGGGAGGTTGCAGTAGAGAGGAGAAACATTAAGTGAAGAGGAGGGGAGACGACATGAGAAAATAGAAGAACAGAGAGAGAGAGAGAGAGAGAGAGAGAGAGAGAGAGAGAGAGAGAGAGAGCGGACATAATGGGGGGGGGGGGGGGAGAGTGAGACAGGATGTGTTGGAGCACAGTGAGACAGGATGTGTTAGAGACAGTGAGACAGGATGTGGGGTGAGTGAGACAGGATGTGGTAGGGACAGTGAGACAGGATTTGGTAAGGACAGTGAGACAGGATGTGGTAGGGACAGTGAGACAGGATGTGGTGGAGGACAGTGGGACAGGATGTGGTAGGGACAGTGAGACAGGATGTGGTAGGGACAGTGAGACAGGATGTGGTAGGGACAGTGAGACAGGATGTGGTATGGACAGTGAGACAGGATGTGGTATGGACAGTGAGACAGGAGGTGGTAGGGACAGTGAGACAGGATGAGGGGGAGACAGTGAGAGGGGATGTGGGGGAGACAGTGAGACAGGATGTGGTAGGGACAGTGAGACAGGATGTGGGGGAGACAGTGGGACAGTATGTGGTAGGGACAGTGAGACAGGATGTGGTAGGGACAGTGAGACAGGATGTGGGGGAGACAGTGAGACCAGCCCAGCGAAGTGATGTAGAGATAAAAACATCTCTTACATATGGCGGGCTGCCGATGTGATATTTTGAACACATCTGTCATGGCAGGTGTTTTGCCGGGAAGAGCTAAAGATAGCCACGGTGATGAGTTTTTGCCTGTGTGTGTGTGTGTGTGTGTGTGTGTGTGTGTGTGTGTGTGTGTGTGTGTGTGTGTGTGTGTGTGTGTGTGTGTGTGTGTGTGTGTGTGTGTCTACACTTGGTGATCTCGATGAGCATGATGGGAGTTCCATAACGTAGAGCCGTGCTTTCTTCGTCTGTAATGAAGAGCCACTGGGTGGGGGATGGGGGGGAGAAAGAGAGCAAGAGAGAGAGAAAAAAGGGGGTAGAAGAAGCAGCTCACAAAATTGCTGAGGCGATTTTCAACAAGTGTGGTGAACGAAATTTAATGAGGAATCTCCTACTTTCCATAGCTGTGCTTTGTCTACACTACACTGCACTTGCTGAGGCAGAACTTGCAGAGAGAAGGAAGACTGGAAGACTAGTTTAGGAACCGCTCCAGAGGAGTACAATTAGAGATCAAATGTCTCCCCCCTTCCTGCCCGATAATGCGCCTGAAACGACTTGTCCACTGAGTATCTTGTAGTTTGGGGAGCAGAAAGATGAGCTCTATGACTCAACTCCTGGACGCTCTAGCTCAGCGTTTGCATGACCGTTCAGATTTAAGTGGAAGTCTCTAGGCTGGACCCAAGTCCCACAGAGATACAGGACTCATGAAGCAATGCTGGACCACACAGCTCGAGGAAAGACTAAAGAATAAAACAGCTGAGAACCCGAGCGTAGGACAGGCCTTAGGAATGGAAAGAGCAAGAAAGAGGAGAGAAAGACCGAGGCGAGAGAGTGAATAGAGGAGAGAAGATAGAGACTATAGCCATGGCACTGTTGCCCTGGCGTCCGAGCGTGCAGGTTCGGATACCGGACTTGAGTCTCGTGGGACGCTGACGTGTGGGGACTGATGCAATTCATTTATGATTTATTTCCATCGGCATGTTCCCCCCCCCCTGCGCGCATCCCCAAGGGGACACAGCGTGGTTCCAGCTCAGCGTCAGCACCACAGTGTGCAGAGGAAAGAGAAGGGCGGCTGTGATGGTTGAAATACGCGAAAAAAATGTAGGCTACAACCATGCCCTGGTGTGTAATTACCATTTAGGACTTATCTCAGAGTCTTGTGCGAGTGCCATTTGCCGTTGCGTTGAACCCGGAATCTTAAGATATATACTTGTAAATGATGAATTAAATATGCACTTTTGTCTCCACTTTATCTCACCGACATGATCGTATCGCAAGGAGGGCAGAACGTCAGCTCGTCCGGTAGCTGTGATCCAACAGTAGCATTAAAGTGAGCATTTAAAGAGGAAACTATAAGTGAGATGGAGGTTCACCTGGTGAACCTTGGAGTAGCCTAAATACTGCAGTAGCGTCCCGGTATACCTGTTCCGCATCAAACCATTATCTTGGTAGGCTTTGGCTGTACGGGAGATGGTATCGCGCTATAGGTGTGACTAAATGCTCACAAACGGAAAGCCATCACCGTGCGATTCAGTCAACCTCAGCCTCCGTGTACAAGTCAGCAGGCAGGGTGGAACAGCACAACTTGGTTGCTGCTATTTAAGTTTTTCAGCAGAAGACCTACAAGTTAAACATTGTACACTAAAGTTTTCTCGGAGTCGGCTTGTACTAGAAGTAGGCTTATACTTACTCAGACACAGGGCAACAGGCAGGATGAATAGGCAAGCCGAATTCGTTAATGATGACATTCTGGAGGAATTGCTTGGGAGGGAAAATGAGCCCCGGTTCCTCCTGTGGTCAATAGCGCGTATTCGGGCTACGGGGAATATAGACGTATCGTCGTTCCGCTTGACGATAGTAGATAATCCGATTCGGTGGTTCGTTATCAATGAGTCGAGGACGGCAATTCACTGTAGTGTGCCTGGATGTGGAAGCGTGCTGCTCTGCTAGAGGGAGGAGGCAGCGGTGCTGCTGAGTAGGACGGTCTTGAGCTGCCAAACTCCAATTAACTAGGAGAAGACATCATGTGCTTTACAACCCCCCCCCCCCCCCCCCCCCCCCCCCCCCCCCCCCCCCCATCACATAGGGCGGGAAACCAATCGCTGTCATTTAAGATCATGATACAATAGAGGGACAACGAAGAAATTGAACATGTTTTTATTATTTCAAAAAACGTATAGGGTAAAAGTAACTAAAATTTACAACATAATCCACCAAGCATTTGGGGAATAAACAAGTCTGTCATACACCGAAAAAAACCCGGATATTTAACAATTTCTTTATCATCAAACTAATCGAGGAAAATATAGTGTAGCGTTATGTGCAAAGCTTTCTAGCTGAAACTCTGGTTTCTTCATCTGAAAACGAATGATTTTCAGTTTCCTGTAGTCCAGTAGCAGAGAATACAGAACTCAAACCGTGTATGTATAAACTGAGCTATACCTGCACTCCTCCTCTCCTCGAACACAGAGGGCAGATGGAAACCTGGAGACACTGGCTCGAGGACATAACAGACCATGAAATATTTTCTAATTTGGTACAATAAAAGATGGATCGTTAGAGGACTGCTTGACCATGGACACCTTTATTATGTCCTTCCAAATCACAACCTTTGTAAGAAAATAAAACAAATGATGGATTTTACTGGAGGAGATGCAGCATGAGGCTCCCCCACGCAGGGGCCAGGGTCATTAAACCACCTTCACTCCACAGATATAGAACGCGTGCTCGAACACCTGGGCACAACATGCCGCTCATTGGGGAGGTAAAGCAACACCAATCCTCAGCTAACAACGACAGGACCCATGGCGTACCAGGGAGTCAGGGAACAAAGGGTTGAACACACAGGCAGACATACCATAATCTGTTTGAAAACAGGCCACAACGGTATAGGCCTTCAACCAAGACAGTAGAATCTCTCCAAAACTCAAATTTATATACAGAGGTAAACTAATCCGAACTTTGAGCCAATCTGAAATAGACAATCTTTCTAGAAACGTTGAAATTGAAAAGTTAGCAAATATGGTGCAATTGCCAGTGCGGCTCCCAGGAGACATACATACATGCATGCATACGTTCCCCACTTCATGCCATCAGAGGCTGTTCTTTCCCCACCATCTGACGCAACTACAAGGTAACGACCCTACCAACGTCTCATCCACTGCCGCGCTATCTGGGTCTGAAAAAGTCCAAATGTGTACCCGTTCAGACCATCTCGAGTAGTACAGTAAGGCACTTGACAAACTCAACCAAGCTTTCCAAACAACAGAGCGCCCATGTAATGCATCTATTGAGTACTTTACAATCTGCAAACCATACTAACGACCCAGCAACGATGATAGGTGTATCCAGGCTACATGTCATTTCTCGAGAACTGTCGACACCACAAAAAAGGAGTTCTAAATGCTTGATGGATGCTGAAGACCCATCGCCTGCAGAATGGAAGTGTCTTCAGGCCAACTGCTGCCCTCTAGAGCCCAGATGAAGGATCTGTACGTACGGGTCTATGAACATTGCTGGGTAAAACCAAAAGAAAACGAGGATCGAAAAGTAATATGGCAAGCATCTTCCAAGCAATAATGACTAGGACATTTTCTATATGCAAGCATACAGGTGTTCAGACTACAGATATATAAAAAGGTGTTCAAAATGAGACAAAGTAGACGGGTAACGAGGGGAATCGCCAAATGGGTATTCTGTACATTTGGACGCCAGCCCTTTTGAAAATGTATTACTTTCATAACTCCAACAGAAGTTGCAAGTAATTTTCAATGATGTCCCTAAGAGCATATCACCAATCAGTGTGATGCCTTTCCAATTAAAGACTAGCTGAAGGGAGTCATTTAAATTACCAGGGAAAAAAATATGGAAATGAGGACCCCTTTCACAAATAAAAAAATAAACATCTGGCTTCGAAAAGCTGTTAAAGAGCATGTGGCAATTAATAAAACCAACATCAAAATGAATTTTTTTTTATCCTGGTGTTGCGATCTTATCTGTTGCCAACAGCCGTTTTCTTACTTTCAAATACGAATTACCAAATGACTGATCTCAAGCTGCTGCTGGAAAATGTAAGCGCACCGACCAATAAGACGATTCCACACAGCAGTCAGGATCGTTTTCTCTATATAAAAAAAAAGTGATCTAAGGTGTGACACATTTGTTGATCGACTGTTGATAAACAACTGTGTGGACAAAACTGAGGATAATTATATCGTTATATCGGCGTTCTACCATACACATCCATGACATGGGAAGGAGCATGGACAAACTGTGCCACCAGAGGGGTACCCACCAAAAACTTCTCATCGACCCAAAGAGCTTAAGGCCCTAACTTTATAGAAACAAGGGAGGCTACCTTTGATAAAAAAGTAGGCTGTAGTTCAGGGTTTTGTTCAATCCACACCAACAACCTTTAAAGTATTTTAGACACGTCTTTCCGAACACGGGGAGTGTGGAGTTTTTTTTTTTTTTCATCAGTCTAGTTTTTCACGCAGAAACGGGTAGTAAAGGATGCATATCAAAGTGTCTTGCAGATACTAAGTGGAAGTAACATGCAGGGACGATCAACAACAAACCCCTTTGATACCGTGAGAACAGAAATCAGCGGAAATAAATCTTTCCCTGTCACAATCTGCTTGATTATACAGAAAAGAGGAACATTAAAAGTTAAAGTAACTGGGGATAGTTCTGTTGGGGTGGACTGGCTTGGGGAGAGAGGGACGAATTAGAGCGACAGAAGGAACGACTTCCTCCAACACATCCTTCCAGTGCTAACCTGGCTCAACGGGCGGGAAAACTGGTGGGCAAGGGCCGTGAACGCGCCCCGAAAATTTGAAAGATCCCAGTCTTCTTCTTCCTTAGTGTCAACAGAGACAGCAGAGGAAACGGAGCCGTCTGACACCCCCCCCCCCCCCCGCCCCCGAGGCTCCCCCCTGATCCGGGACGCTAGTGGTTGACCAGGCCCTGCAGCATCATCTGGAGGCGCCGCGCCCTCTTGCTGTGCGGGCTGTGGGGGTCGTGCTGCAGGAAGGCGTACAGCTTGGGTAGGACCTGGGCCAACACAGCCGACATGTGGTCCCTGGTCAGAGGGTCCCCGCGGTCCAGGTTCATTACCGCATCCTCCAGGTAGCTGGGGGCAGAGAGCAAGCAGGCCATGATTAATGAGGAAACGTATACAGAGGCAGAGCCCAGTACAGAGGCAGAGCCCAGTACAGAGGCAGAGTCCAGTACAGAGGCAGAGTACATATACAGTACAGAGGCAGAGTCCAGTACAGAGGCAGAGTCCAGTACAGAGGCAGAGTACAGTACAGAGGCAGAGTACATATACAGTACAGAGGCAGAGTCCAGTACAGAGGCAGAGTCCAGTACAGAGGCAGAGTCCAGTACAGAGGCAGAGTCCAGTACAGAGGCAGAGTCCAGTACAGAGGCAGAGTACAGTACAGAGGCAGAGTCCAGTACAGAGGCAGAGTCCAGTACAGAGGCAGAGTCCAGTACAGAGGCAAAGTACACTACAGAGGCAGAATCCAGTACAGAGGCAGAGTCCAGTACAGAGGCAGAGTACACTACAGAGGCAGAGTACACTACAAAGGCAGAGTCCAGTACAGAGGCAGAGTACAGTACAGATGCAGAGTAGAGTACATACACATTAGAGGCAGAGTACATACACATTAGAGGCAGAGTACATATACAGTACAGAGGCAGAGTACATATACAGTAAATACAGAGGCAGAGTACATTAGAGGCAGAGTACATATACAATCAGCCTAACTAGTATATCTTTTTGTTGTATACATTATCTGGTGGTTCAGCACAGCACTACTGAAAACTGTCCATCTACGACCCATGCAGCGGGATGTAAAACCACAGAGTTGTATACATTTTCATCCAAGAGCATAATACATATTGTGTATTATGTTTATGATCTATGTGAAAGCCACTATAGGAAACAAAACCTGAGAGATCCTTGAGTACTCTGGATAATCAAGTAAACGAGAATTTAAAAAAGAGAAAGCGCTATACAGTTATTCCGTCTGGCAAAACACCTTGACTGTCTGCCGCAGCTCGACGCAGCCGCCTGGGGCCGTTCCAATATTAGTCAAGGAATTGGTTTGGTCAAAATAAGTGAACATAAGTCTTTAGTTTACAGCTCTTTTGTGGAGGACGTTCGGTCCGCTTGTGCTTTGTTTGTTTCAAACAGTGTGCGATTCAGCTTGACCTCACTCAAATCCCATCTCCCTGCCCTCCCATAAAGCTGAAGTGTGCAGGTCCTGATGGATGGCAGAAAAGACGACCAATGAGCTCTGCTGCTTTAAACTCCTTAGGTGAAGGCAGCACTGGTACAGACGGGGGGGAACCACTCCACACGTTTGGGTTCCCATCCTGCACAGCATAGGTTCCAGAACCCATACCCTTTAGAACAGGGGTTCACAACATAGAATCCAGAACCTATACCCTTTAGAACAGGGGTTCACAGCATAGGCACCAGAACCTATACCCTTTACAACAGGGGCTCACAGCATAGGCTCCAGAACCTATACCCTTTAGAACAGGGGCTCACAGCATAGGCTCCAGAACCTATACCCTTTAGAACAGGGGCTCACAGCATAGGCTCCAGAACCTATACCCTTTAGAACAGGGGTTCACAACATAGGCTCCCGAACCTATACCCTTTAGAACAGGGGTTCACAACATAGGCTCCCGAACCTATACCCTTTAGAACAGGGGTTCACAGCATAGTCTCCAGAACCTAGACCCTTTAGAACAGGGGTTCACAGCATAGGCTCCAGAACCTAGACCCTTTAGAACAGGGGTTCACAGCATAGGCTCCAGAACCTATACCCTTTAGAACAGGGGTTCACATCCTGCACATTAAAGGCTCCAGAACAAAACCCCTTCAGAACAGCGTTCTCTCCTACTCAAGGCCGAGTGGGAATATCAACTCCCCCGGCTAGCGGCGAAGTTGAAGTTTGTCCCTGTGGATGAGAGCCTTGTTTCAATGGGCCTTTTAGTTGCAGGGAGGAAAAAACGAGTTTCAGATCAGCCTGTTCAAGGTGGTGGGCGACATGCCAACGACAGACTCAAATAGGAAGTTATTGGCTTATTGGACTTCTGAGCTAGCTGTGGTCCATCTCTAGAACACATGGTTGATTGACAGCTCATTCCCCAGTGGTCTGGTCAAAACCTTGTCGTCAAAGCCAAGCTTTGTAAACTGTTCCGTCAAAACCAGTTAAAGGGCTTCCTTAGTGCTTGGTATTTTGAAAAGGATTATACATATCTCCAAATGAACTATGATCGGGTTTCATGTTCTTCAAAAATCATGTACAAAGATCTGCAGCCAACAATGATGGATGGCAGTGCAAATCCCTGCACGTAAAGCCCTCCATCTTCATTCTTGGTCAACAACTGCCGTTGGTTCTGGTTTAGTAGTCATTCATACTGCGGTTTATGAGTCGGCAGCAGCTGAGAGTTCATATTTTTTCTCCAGATGGTGCAGAGGGGCACCCGAGGGCCAAACTTAGATGTGGTATGCAGATGCAGTACAAACCAGGACAGGTGATCTCCCCGGCCTAAGGCAGACGTGGAAAGAGGTGTGCCGACTGTCCAAACCAAATTAGAAGACTAATATGACTAAAGACAAGGGCTGCAGAGATGCAGGGAAAGACTGGAGACATAGCAGAAGAGAAATCGATAACGAGTTATAGACATGGATTTAGATCAGGCAAATGCTGAAAGGTGAGTGGGTGGCCAGGACTTATAAGGGATCAAATCATTGAGACAGATCAAAGGTTGATTTATAATCAATAGAGTGGCCAGTGACAATTTGACATTAGAAAGGGAGAGTGTCATTGCTTTGGCAGAATCACAAAGCTCACCAAGTAGCCACCCGCTGGGGGCTCCGGCAGGGTGGGCAGGGTTAACAGTTAGCAGCTAGAGCAAAGGTAATGTTTAAGATCAGCTCTGTGAGAAGACTGCTAGGATGGTGGCAGCGAGAGAATCAGTCAGAATAGGGATGTGGAAGTAAAGGTTGATTTCAGAATCTGCATAGCTATACTAATAATTCATATTCCCTAAAGGGCAAAAGGTGTTTTAGTGGGTCTTGTATAATGAAGGGCTGCCACAACAGATTGAGGAAATTGTATTAAAACATTTTCCAACCACAATTATCTATTTGTTGGGTCCGAGTTATTGCACGCAGTGTTGCAGAGCTTGCTACGTCACTCTAAGAACTAATTGACACCCGTTGGAGTAAACCACTTATTACAATCAGGGCAATTTAATGATTCGTGAGCAGATAGAGGAAATATGAAAAGAAGTGCATCCACTGAACCACTTTGGCATTGCATTATTACATAAAGATGATTGGGACATGCCACCATACCCCCATGGCACTGCAGGACAGACATTGCAAAGTGGTTGGAGGAGCTAGCAGCAACGTATGAAATTCCTCCTTGAAAAATTATCGCCATTGTGCATGACAATGATGATGTTATGGCTACGGTACACAGAAGCATAGCTGTTCATCTGTGCTAAGCACTGGCCATACCTGCACTGAAGCAACTAAGCCTTAAAAAAGCTATTTGGTCTACAAGATTTCTTGGTGAAACCGTTTCAAAAAGTGAGCTAGCCTGCAACAAACTCAAAAGAGAAGTGACTATCAATGCATACCTGTGCACATGCTTGTTCAGGACCTAAGCACCAGGTGGAACACTCTATAGTTAAGCTGCACACCCAAGCGACGATGACCTGGAGCAGCATCGTTTTCTTTCGCCTCGGTCAGTAAGACAAGAGGGAAAAGGGGCCTAGATTTGGAAACAGTGGAGCTTGCTGGAGGAGTTTTCCAGATCCTGTAAGACTTCTGAATGTGCCACTGGCTTCATGAGTGGGGCTACATTATCTCTCCAGCACCTCAACTTGTGAACGGGACAATAAAGTCAAGCCGGATTGCTGCCTTTGACTCAGCCCTGGTTTTGGCTTACTTCATCACTGCTACGGAGCAGCTGCAACAACGATGCAAGAGGGAGAATTCCTTCTATCAGACGGCACTAAACACAGGGATCATCTCCTCTGGACCCAAGGTTAAGAGACTTGCATTTCTAACACCTGGCCCGACGTCCTGAATTTGCAAATCAGAGTGCAAAGCAGGGAGACTGAGGAGCAGCAGCAGCCTCTGAGACCAAGCTCCTCCAGCAGTGAGGAGGAGATCAGAGAGCAGGCAGCTGAGCAGCTCAGCCGCCAAGTGAGGAATGAAGTCCTTACATACTCTGGGAGATGCTCCTTGCAAAGGGAGAAAGTGAATCACAAGGCAAAAGGGGAGGGGTGGAAGGGGAGAGCCTGGGGGGGCACGCCGCCACACTCCTCCAGGAGGTTTGGGTATCCACCCGCTCAGGATTGATTTAAATATAACTATTTTAAGTGCTAATTGATGTGTTTTTAGGATTAATCTGTAGCAATTCAGCCAGAACAGTTGAGGTTTCCTTTTCATTCTCTATGGACAGAAACAACTTGCATATTCGTCCATGTGTCTCTCTGCAGCGCATCATACATGCCAGAGACTGCCGACAACCTCAACGCCCCACTGCATAGCTGCTGAATTTAATGTGTTTTCGGAGCACTGTTACACAGAAGTATTATTAGAATAGATGCATCATAGTCCTGTGTTTTGTATAGCCGCTTTTAAACTGCCACAAAACTTTGAAATGTTTGACCCAATGAGGGAACGCTTTGCAGAACATACACGTATGTTTACCCATTGTTGGTCTGCTCTTTAATGTTGATGTGTGAAAACAAACAGAACAAAGCAAGCATACTTTTAGTGCCAGAATAGATATGCTAGGCCGGGTCTCCGAGAGTGTTTCTGCAGAAACATTCTACCACTAGGGTTGCCGCGGTGTGGACATTTTCAAACCGAGTAATACGCTCGTGTCAACACCGGTATTACCAGTATAAACGGTATTAACTTTGAAACTATAGGTCAACCGCCATCTTCTCAGTCAACTCTCCTCTCACACTCGGTGACAGCGGCTGGCAGCGCGCCAATTCTCGGCGTCTTATAACGTTCTATATATAATAGTATAATATAATTTTATACATCATAATATGACGGCCAAAAGCTCTGTGCGCCTCCCGATGGCCGTAGTGCGGGGGAGCTCACGTAGGGATTAGGGCTGTCACTTTTTATTCGAAGTTCGAATATTCGTTCGAAGGTGGGGTGAAAAGTTCGAATTCGAAGTGTAATTCTCCATTCGAACTGTAAAAATGCGCTATAAAGAAGAGAGCGGCGAGTGGCTTTTCTTCAATAAAGCGGCCCTCCTGGATCCCCGCTTCTCCCGGTTAGTCCACCTTTCCCCTGCACAGAAACATCTCGTGACTGAAAGCCTCTCACACGAGCTCATTGAAACGGAGACCGACACTGATCGCACACGACGGGGAGAAAAGTCTGCTGCTGCGCTGGGTGCGATGGGCAGCCTGTTTGGGGACTTATACAGCACGGCTGACAGAAGCAGCTGCAGCGGTAACGGAGAGCTGCGAGACTACTTGTAATTTCAGGGATTAAAGTGAAAAAAAATCTTCTGACTGAAATTTTATTCGCGCTACAGCCAAGTCACGTGCAGTGTGTGAAACATGTTCCAGGTTAGGTTAATTGACACCTGCTTAAGAAATACAAATGTATAAGACGTCAGCACCAAATGCAGCCATCACGTTTAAATGCTCGACCAATACTGTTTTACAGGAGGAGGATTTTAAACAGCTGTTCTTTTGCATCTATTGCAATTTTTTTGTTGTCTTTTCAATTAGACTCTACGATTTTTTTTTTGCAAAGCTTGTCTCATATTTTACTCTCTAAAAAAGGCTTGCCATCGTTCCCCGTTTCCGTCAGCCATGCCCATCTCCATTTATTTTTTTGTGTTTTATCAATATCCGATACATCAGAGCCGTCAATCATTATAAGGGAGTTCATACTAGCTTAACTTTCGCTCTGACACTCAACACTAACACAACAAAGAGACGTAAGATGTGGCGCGAAAATGGTGTGCATATATATACATTTGTATGTTATATATTTAATATATATTTAATATATAATCGGGATGTACATTAAAATGCTTGTGTTTTCAGTCAATTTTAACGGTAGACCTTTTAAATACTCACTATATAATTTGACAATTTTACCGGCGTTGACGTATGACGACATAATACACGCGTGTATTATGTCCATGTTCGAAACTGCATACTACCATACTGCCGACTACATACTGCGCGGTATGTACTGTATACTGCATACTGAATGTGGGATTCAGTATGCAGTATACAGCAGACCGACTGCACCGCAGTATACAGTATGCAAGTTTCCCAGAATGCATTTCGCGGCAGCGGTAGCGGTAAAGCTGCTAAAAGCTGTTTTAATTCTCGCTTCAGTGCTGTTAATACATCACTTTCTTAAGTTTTAATATTTTTTTATGTGAAAAGTACCTATTTAGATCCTTAATATGCGATTAGTTTATCCAAATGACGCCTGTTTGTAAATTTGTCCCGACGTTATCGGAGATGTGAAGTGGCCTCTGTGAACTCCAAATGACGGAAATCCGTCGTAGCGACGGAGAACTTTAATCCATGTAATTTTCTTTCCGTAAGGAATAAAAAGAGCAGCATGCCGTGTTGGAGGTCGGCCTCACAGATTGTTCGTTTATATAGGCTGTGTGTGCCATGGACGACATGCGCTCCGCATATCGCGCTCCGCATATCGCGCTCCGAGCAGTTATTGTTAATGCGTAAAAGACAGCCGCACTTGTGTGTCGGAGCTTCCTCTTGTTGTGTTTACAAATGTGTTATCAAAGATGTGTTTTTATCCTGTGCTGTTATGAATTCAGTAGGTATACGTGATTTCCACAAGAAATAAAAAGAAACACGACAACAGTCGTGTTTCGAATGTATTCGAATGTATTTGAATTAATTATGGACATTCGAAATTCGTTCGAATTTCATTTTTGGAAAAAGTGACAGCCCTAGTAGGGATTGGGCTTCGCGGGGTTTGTTTACCGTCGTTGCTATGGTTACCGGTCTTGTAAGGAAGCACGTCAATTCTCGGCGCGACAATTCTCCCGCACAGAGCAGAACTGTGGCCTATTCTACACATTTTAATTTTCTTAATTATAATTATTTGTTTTTTTTACTGAAAAAAATAAATAAAATAAAATCGGTGTTGCCGGTGTGCAACACCGAGTAAACGGTGTTGGCCTCAACACCGGTAACACCGGTAATACTGTATACCGCGGCAACCCTATCTACCACCATAGTCCGATGCCTGCTAAATCTATTTGATGTTGCAGAGCCTGTACACTTAGTTTGTGTTGTATGTATTATTCACTTATTACTTATACAGAACTGGTCCATTAGCATGTATCTTCCGCACATGTAGTTCATCATAGATGCAGGTCTGTTGAATGTTATTTGTGATACTATTGTTAATTTGGAATAAAATCAAACCGTTAATTCTTTTGTGGTCGATTAATCAAAGAAATGATCAATAAATGTATTGCTTATCAAAATACTCGTAAGTTATCTGCTCTTTGCGGCTCCCTCTCTTTACGCTCTGAAGCCTGACCTTTAGCGGCATGGACACATGTATGGGTCGAGGATGGCTTTGGACAACAATAGGGATGGTAAAAGAACATAAATATTCCACCCACCTGATCTTGAGCTCGGAGCGTGTTGTTAAGTTAGAGGAGAGCTGTTGGATCAGCGAAAGCAGCACAGGCTGGCTGAGGGGACAGGGGTGCTGTCCAAACACCTGCTGGGAGTCTATGGTCTCGCACACGTAGAGCACCAGGTTCAGATCCGTCGCCGACAGAGCCTGTGGCGAGAGATGACACCGTTAATACCACCACACTTTTTGGGTCAATGCCAGAACAAGGGGAGGTGTGGAGGACGACAAAGATGGCTTCAGGCAACATGTAGAACATGAGCCAGACAAACGGCAAGTTGACATTCTAGATCGATGAGCAAAAGAGCCATGCCAAGACCAGGGTCACCCGGAACAAAGTGACTTATCTGCCTTATTTAGGGAAACACCCAGAGATGTTAAAACGTATGTATGCACGCATCCATGTATGTACAGTCATCATGTTTCACGGGGGTATCAATGTATATCAATGTTGTTTTTGGGGCTACCTGCTGGAAGGCCTGGTTGAGCTGGCCCTGCTGCAGGAGCTGCAGTATGTTGCCCTGCTGCGTCTGGTAGTCCAGGTGCGCCGTGGGGACGGGCGTGCTGGCCGCGGACCGCATGGCCTGCATGATGCTGGAGGTGACCACCGCCTGCTGCTCCTTCATGGCCTGGCTCACCTCCCCTTTAACGATCCGCTGCACCTGGGTCAGCAGGGACTCCTGCAGACTGGGAGGGGGGGGGTCGCATGTGAGCAGGCAGAAGGAGAACCCCCAGGGGCTGGCAGAGGGGCATGTCAGAGGGCGAGCACCGCATTTAATGGAAGCAATTTCAGCCCACTTGAATTAATTTCACTTTGCCGTAATGAGGCGTCGTCTTTGTCTTTAAGATGTTCAACTTTTAGTAGAAAGCTAGTTTGTGCAATACTCGATCTGTGGTCCACTTCCTAACAAATCTATACCACCTCAGAGGCCATGGAAAATAATTGTAATGGGATCAAGGGACTGGATCAAATTGATGCCATTACCCCAAGGGTTAAGCGCTGCATGTTTCCGCACCTCAACCAATTACACAGCGGTGCAATAGAGCTGCAGCTGGCCAGCAGTGTTGGTAAGGACTGTAGTCCACGGCAAGGGGCTGATTCTCCAATGGGCTCCACATTACCAGGCGGTGCCTTTATACAAGTCTAAGGCTTCAGTTCAATAACACCTGATCCTATGAAGGGTGTATTTAGTTTCTCCAAACACTAATGCACAAATAACAATAACAATAATGAACGGCCCGCATTGCAAAAAAAAAAAGTGGGTTGGGGCAGCGGGGGGGGGGGATCGGTCTAGGTGTAGGGAAGATTGCGTTTGTACTCTTATTGACTTCTGTAGTAGCATATTTTACAGACCTGCCTAGGTACTACCAGGGGAAAGTAGCCAGTTGCTTAACCTGGTATATTACATATCTCCTTGTTTTATATCAAGATACATTTTCCCATTTCAATAAATATAATAATCCAAACACTGGTATTCTCAAAATCCAAATTTATATTATAGAAATCAGGGCCGTTATGTCATGGAATACTAACTGTACGTATTGAGTCCTAACCATTTTTTTTAAAGAAACCCTTTATGTCCACGGACATAAAAACATCCAACAACATGGAAGACTGACCCCTGATGGTGCTATTCATGTTTGCGGTGGTGATACCTACTTTGCTACCATCATCTGGAGTTGGTGCTGGACCTCTGTCCGGACACTGGCTGTGACGTTATTGGCCAGCTGGTCGTTGTTGCTCTGGATATTCTCAATCATTTGCTGGAGCTGGCCAATCACTGGGTCTCGTACCTCCTGCTCTCTCTGTTTCCTGCTCTTAAGATGAGCTTCTAACTGTTGGATGTCTGAGAGAGGAAACACAGCAGATCAACACACAATTCACCACGTCACATCAAAACAAAAAAGTTGCATTGCAAAAACAATGATGTCTCGATTCAAAGCAAGTGGAATTGTTAAACTGGAATATGTCGTCTTCCCCCTCAGGCTCTCACAAAAACCCTTGCACACGTCTAAACTGAGCACCAAGTGGGATTAACCATAAAGACGTTCACGGTTCAATGCTTGTGACAAGCTGTTAAGGGGCACGACTTTACAAAAAAAGGATGGAGGTTGCCCGGAGACCATTGACCCTGGGCAACTAGACATCTAGGTCATTGGAATAAGCATCTGCGGTCATACACGTCACAATCTAAAACCAAATCAAAAATTGTATTGAAGAGTGTTTTCAAAGGACATGGGCCTTTTATACAACTCCGATAAACAAACCCTGAACTCAAGCACAGAGGTGTTTTTTTAAGGTCGCTCTTTTGCAACGAGCGAGACATCTAAAAGGGAGGAATTTTCTAAAAGAGAAATGGCCTTGCTCGCTCCCCTGCGACCGTCATCAACATGTTTTATAAATTATGGGTTGGAAAGGGCTCAGCACAGGCTTGTCTGTTTCCTCATTTACATCACCTGGGCTTGGAGGCAGAGTACCTAGAAGACTTTAATTTGGTCACATGAGGTACGCCTCACAAGACACTAAACGGTTGGGCATGACACATTATTTCCTGCATGAGGCTTGCCCTTTACAACCTGCAAATCACCCCAACAAGGCTGTTGGTGTGAAGACACTCGACAGGCAGCGTGTACTACTCACGCTAGTCCAGCACTATGGCAATGGCCGTGAATATCAAAAGAAATGAAAGGGTCCAACTTTTTGGCTGATTAGGGGCATCTACTGAATACCAAATGGTATTTTTAAAATGAAAGCAATGGCATAGCGTCTTTCTTAAAATAGGGGGAAAAGGTTGAAATAACAGTGGTGGAACATACACTCTTGGGTCCCCTGTTTGAAGCTTTCGTTGATCTGTTGGAACATTGACTGACAGCCCCTGTCGAACACAGGCAACACAATCGTCTGGAAGGCTTCTTTATAGGCCGTCTGGATGGTGCCCTGCAGTGCTTCAGTCGCTGCCCGTCCAATCGCGTCTGTTGTGTTCTGGAAACCAGGAGGAATTCCTGTGAGTTTGCAGTGTCTTGCAAGGAACAAGTCTTGCAAATCATGAAGCATGAAAAGTGTTTTGACAGTTCTCAAACACACACACCTTTGACTTGACCACCTTGATGAGGTTTTCTTTCAAGGTGGCCTCCACGGCACTCAGCTTGGCAGCCACAGTGCTGCTCAGCTGGCTTGTCACGGGCTCCAGACTCTTGGAGATTGCTGGAGAGAAAGGAGCACGACCAGAACAACTAACACAACTATTCATAGAAAAACAACAAAAACAAGGAATGAATGTTGTGCCAATCTCCCCGATGTAACAACGCATGCTAAAATCAAATATCTGTTTAACAGACGACGGACGGCTTCAAAAAAACAAGATGCTGAACATGCCAAATTGCATAAGTGGATGTTTATTTTGCATGCGTCCCCACGGAAAACTACAAAAGTGAAAAACTGATTTAATGATTAGGACACAATAAATAAAACAATACATGTGAATAATTAAGCCCTTTGTAATGATTGAAATAAAGGCCGTTGATGCTGTGGTGTGATCTCTTACTCGGCGGGACGGTCTTCTTCATCTCCTCCCTCAGCACCCGGTCCATTCTATTGGTCAGGGAGGAGCTGAGGGCGTGGCTGAGCTGCTGGTTGAGCTGCTCCTGGCGGCCCTGGCTCTCTGCCAGCATGCGATCCAGCCTGCGTTCTAAGGCCACACAGTCAAGGATCATCACCGCCCACTGGACAGCTTGTGTTGGCACGGCAACACGCCCTTTAGCATATGCAGTGCTGCATAATACACAATGGGACTAGTGCCCCGGCAATATATATACATTAGGAGAACTTGGAGAAAACAATATTAAATTCTTGGCTCTTGAAGAGAGCAAGGATATTTTGCGTTTGATGAGGAAAATATAGCAAAGTGGCCTGACAAAGAGATGGATCACTGAAAATCATACATGAAAGATTTTCTTTGTGGGATTGACGCTCCAAGGACATATTTGATCCAGTGCCATTGACGTATGAAGGTCTCTTCCACCTTAACGTTTAATTATATATTTTGGTAATAGTATGAAAGATACGCTCTTGTTCTTGGTGAACGGCCATGACGTGCTCCACGTGGGCAGTGACGGAGCTCTGCATGTTGTCCATGTGTCCACGCAGGTCCGCTATCTCCCTCTGTTGGCTACGCAGCAGAAGCAGCAACTCCTCCTGCAGCTCGGCATTCATCTGCAGGCACAGAGACATAAGGGACACCTTGAAATGGAAATCCCCCTTCTACCTTGACGGCGCCTATCCTCTGAACTAGTCAGCAGTTTAGAAAGTTTGAGTGATCCTCATGACACACAAATGACTGTGATGTGTATGGCATTCTAATATTGAATCATTCTATACTTTGCAACCCTGAAGAATTGATTATTTTCCTAGAGGAAACAAAAGAGGTGTCACTATTGTAAGTCTAAGCTTGAATGATCAATAGATTTATCTCCTAGTCCAATATTTATTCATGGTATGTCACCTCATATCTGCACAGTAAAGATGTTACTTCAAGTCGTCAAGTTTCAAACATGTGGTGGATATTGAGTTGCCCGATGTAGAGATACAATACTTAGTTGGGGCGAAGAAATCGGGAGAGAATAATTTATATCTTTCTGTATTGGGAATAACATTTGACAGAATGCGCGTGAGGCTATTGAACTATCGCACACACGCCAAGCAAAAGATCAGATGGAAGCACATACCTGACCAGGGTCCATCTTGACCGGCCTGGACTGGCAAGACTCCCTGTAGGGCGACACACCAGAGAGTATTTCAATCAACAGCCAAGAACACCATCATCGTTGAGCAAACAACGCATCATCCTGAGCTGCAGTACGGACCCTTCATCCTTCTTGATCTTCCTCTTGAGTTTGGGGGAGCCCCGCGGGGAGGTCTTCCACTCCTTCGCGGGGAGCCTGTGGGACGAGCGAGCGCCGCCGCAGTTCCCCGAGGAGGAGGCCAGGCTGGCCACCTCGTCGTCATGGTCACTGGCAGGGAAAAGAGATGCAAACCGTGAGGCCAGGTGGAGGACTGTGGAGCTAGTTGGTCCCTGCATGGACAGGTGGAGGACTGTGGGGCTAGATGGTCCCTGCATGGACAGACGGAGGACTGTGGGGCTAGTTAGTCCCTGCATGGACAGCGTGGGACGGACCGAGCCCAGGGCCCCGGGGAGACGAGCCGAGTCGTTAGAATCACCTGGTCTAGGTAGTTTTCCGCCAACACTGTAGTTTTAGAGGAACTACAGAGGAAAACATTGTATGCATTGCATGCAGAAGGAGCACATTACATGCTTTGCATGTTGCACCACCATAGCCATGATTCATTGGGCTTGTTTCTTCCTGTACTGCAAACTTCCCTATTGGTGCAGAGACTTGAAGATTTATCCCCATCGACCAAGAGCTGGTCAAACAAGATTCTCTATGGGTGATTCAGCCCTGGTAATGACCATTCACTTTTGGACATGGACCCTCAGCAAAATGCTATAATCGGGTACAATGCATCTCTTCTCATTAGGGCTTCTGCCTTTTTGTACATGTACAAATGAACTTAACTAAAGTAAAATAAACCTGAACAAATGCAAGCAATTGCATCCAGGCAGAACTAGTAACAATAGCTTCCCATGTAGGTAGTGTGGCTGATAACACCACACTACATGTCCTCCTATCATGGACTGTGATGCTATATCGGACATGCTACGACCAGACCAGACTGAGGGAAGGGGGTGTACCTCTGCTCAGCACTGGCGTCCTGGCTGTCATTCTGTGTCAGCTGATAGGGGCGTCTATGGTAGGGGGAGTTCATGTGCCGGTCCTTCAGCTCTTCTCTGGAACTAGGCGAGTAGAGACGGAAAGCACTGAGCCAGAGCATTGCCACGTGTCTGAACACACCTCTACCCATTTGTGTTCCTCTGATAACACCTTGGTTGTGTGTGCGTCTATACACACTCACCAGTCGCCCAGTCCGTTGTCCCTCAGGTTGTTCCTGGTTTCCCGGGTGATATCAGGGGCTGCGGGCCAGGGTGTGTGGCTCACACTGCCGTCTGACGAGCCGCCGCCCGCCCCCGCATTCTCTTGGGACAAGGCGTTCTCCAGCAGAGAGGGGGTGATGCTGAGAAGGGTTTCCCCCTCTACGGCCCCGCCCACAGAGGCTGCTCCGCCGCCACGCTCCAGCGGCAACAGGCTGTGTGTCGAGGTCCAAACTATTAGTTACATCCGGCAGGACTCCCGAGCCGAGGCAACACATCAGCAGTGACTCCTCACCTGTTGATGCTGGGTCCGCGGGGCGAGGTCAGGAGGTGCAGCGCGTTGGCAGCGGAGGCCATGCTGTCGGCCTGCAGGGCGGCCATGGGCAGGGGCTCTGGGATGGAGACCAGGCCGCGCTGAAGGGGCAGGGTCTGGGAGGCGATCTCGGGCATGTCCTGGGACATGGCGGTCGAGGCCGAGGAGATGACGTCGGGGGAACGGGCTCTGGTCGGAGAGGCCTGGTGGGGCAGGAGGTGGGCGTCGAGGACCTGGGCCCCGTCCAGAGAGAGGGGCCCGCTGACGCCCGCCAGGATCTGGGGGGAGACGGGGGGGGGGGGGCTTATTCAGGGGATTGATGCACTCATGGGACTAGTTTTATTGTTAGTAACGGAAGCTGCGCATCGCATGGTTTTAATCAACCCAAGAACGCTGTCCCATTAGGGGGTGATGAACCACAAATGTGAGAGTAGGGAGCCATCCTACCGGCAGGCTCTCCAGTCCAGGGAGCAGGATGGAGGAAGCCCTTGGGCTTCCAGTGGAGGTGGAAAGGGCCAGGCTGCTGCTGGTGTTGTTGTTGTTCTCCGTTCTAATGGGGCTCTGACCCACATCGTCTAGAGCTCTGCAGAACCAAGAAAACCTCAAGCTCTTAATGCATGACCCACCGTTATAGCAGAAAAACCTGAGTGGTGGGCATGAGTGGGCAGGAATACTTTCTTCTATCAAGCAGCCACAGCTATAGGTTGGCCTAAAATTGGCACTTGATGCCCTCCCAGCCATTAGGGACATCTTGACTTTCTTATGTCAAAAGACGACACGTATGATAAGCATCCTTCAAGTGAAAATTTTAATAGAGACTAAACATCTCATTCGATTTTGTCGTCTTTCCAGATTTGAGTTACCATTTTTGCTTATCAACACTAATGATGAAGGACTTGCCTGCTTGTAGAGTCTGAGTTGCTGCTGATGGCGGTCACAATAGTGAGGCTGCTAGCACTGCTCCCAGGCGAGGCCGGGACCTGGTGGAGACAACAGTCAGTTATGCTGCCTTGAGATGGACACCGGCAGAATCAGAGGGTTGTGGGAGCAATGCAATGAAAATAATTGCAATTTATTGTCAATAATATATACACCCGTTTTCCCGGGATTCAAAAAATAAATAAAGCAGAGGAACTGGGATTAATAGAGGAAATGGCATCCTTCTTCTTTAGGTTACTGCAGGTTGTTCCTACCGAAGTGCTGGGGGTCATGAAGGCATCAGGGGTCATTAACTTGGGCATGGCCACGTTAGCTGCATCTGACATGGACAGGAAGTCGGTGGGAGCCGGGAGCGATTGAATCTTCCTCAGGTCACTTTCTGAGCCACTGCTCGAGTCCTTGTCTGAGCTCTGGTCAGTCAAGTGGTCTGAGGATCCTGCAGGGGGCAGAGTGGTAGAAGCTGGGATTAGACTTGTACCGAGAGAGCAGTACGACTCTTACTGAGTCGTACTGCACTCTCCATCTACGAGCCGGTGAGAGCCGTAAGTAGGGCTCTGATTTATAACTCCTCCAAAGTCCAAAATCGTCTGCAATGTTCCCATTGATAGATTTCAACCCTTAATGCGGAATAGACAGTCTAATATCACCTCATAAACATAATTGTAAAAGTGTCTCAAACACAACTTACCAAAACCATCGTTGGATTCAGAATGGGGCAAGAAGAGGGCTGGGTTAGAACCCATCCTTGGTTGGAACCAGATCTGGACGTCCTGTAAAGACCTGTACAAATTCGGAAAACATTAGAAAGTTGAATGGTAGGACGGATTATTTGTAGTCAATTCTTTTTTGCAGAAGGTTTGACCTTCACATTTGGTTAACTCATTAGAAATGACTCACTTGGTGTGAACACAAAAGAGCTTTATCTGAATCCCAGACTTGGATTCTGTGGTTCCCTGGTTACCCTCTAGGAAACAAAAAAATACAAATGAACATAATGCAGCCGATTCATTTAGTCACACGTTGAACATGGATTCTGGTTAAGGAATTGGGTACAGCTAAACGGCAGGACAATGCGTGAACATTGATCCCTGTTCACTTCAAGGTATTGACTGAGCGTGTTAGAGCGCGTGTACCAGTGGTCATGCTCTCGCTCTCCTCCTCTGCCGGGAGGACCTCGGTGTGTCTCTGCCGGCTCGGTGTGACGTCATGCACCCCGAAGCTCAGCACGGGGTGAGTGAGCAGGAACTCTGACACGGCCGTGAAGCTGGCCCGGCCCTTCTCCTGGTCCTGGTGGAGCTCCATCACGTACAGCACCTGGTGGAGGGGAGGGATGCATGCGGTGGCTTGGTGAAAACACCCCCGCTAGGATGAGGGAGGAAGGACACTCTCCAACATTCACATCAGTGCCCAATCTGAATTTGGTTGTGGGTTTCTCTAATTGTATCTGAATGTTTTGCCTACAAGAACAGGGTGAATACTTGTACTAAACACACAGCTATATTCTGATAGCTTGCTATTCCAGTGTTCCCCCTATAATTGTGGCGGACCGGCCATGCCAATGAGGGCCGCTGCCAAAAAGGAAATGCAGTAAATAATAACAGCATTAAAAAAATATATGCAATAACAACATTGCAGTGTTGTCTTGACGCGATGCCAGTAACATTGCTAACAGAGTCCCTTAAATGACTGCGGAGTGAAAGCACGACTCAACCTTTATAGCCCAGTTAAGCAGAGCTTCTGTGCCGTCCCTTCACCAACATATCTGATGCATTTAAGAGAAATTAAAGTGGTTAGCTGCTCGTGGATGAAAGGGATCATGATAAGTGGGTGTGTTTTGGAAACATTGGTTATCCTGTTCAATAACTAAACTAGACTATGACCCTTTTCATAGAAGGCTCGTATCCAAAACATATCTGTTGCGATACAACTGCATACCTTCAAGTTATCAAAAACAACCTATCTTCACCCACCACACTGCAAGTAAACATTGATTTATAGCGCCGACCGCCAATGAGATGAATGATAAATACATATAACAGATTCCGATAATTACACGACCATCAAATTAATTATTGTGCAATCACAACCAACAATCACGTTCAATTTAGAAGGATCTTTTACCGCGAGTCGTGAGTCAGTGTTCTCCATAACCACACACAACGCAGCTCGTTATATTAAAGCAGTCGAGAATTGGCGTTAATATAATATCCTTGAGTGCCTAGTATTTACTTTGCAAGTAAGAAATGCTTATTGGTAGTACGCCCTCTAGTGGGCAGAAGGTTTAATAGTTCATTGACAATGCGTAAGCGTTTGTATACAGTATAAAAGTACAAATTAAGTCTTAATTATGTGCACATTTTGAGCATTAACAATCCGAATATAATTAAAATATAAAAAATAATAAGGAATGAAATTCGAATGGGATTATAGAAGAAGCTTGACAGCTCTATTATGTTGATGCGCTATGTTTTGAAAAGTTCATATTTACTTCTTGTTATACCAATTGAACAAACATTCAAAAGCCAATATAAATTGCAGACCGCCGGCTGCCGTATTCTGACCGAAGCAGATCGCCCAATGTGTCATCCCATGTACCCCCTCTGTTGAGGTTATTTTTGGTATGACAAAAGATTTTAAGGGAAACACTTTACGGTAGCCTTACGATCACTTTGAGGCAAGGGGAATTCTCCTTTAATACTAGTTTTGATAGAAGAGAGGGCACACAAAGAGGTGTACAAATGAAGGGTTCATGGGGGCACAATCAACAGCGTCTGACTGACCTTCCTCTGAACGTCTGTGAGAATGAGAAAACTGGCCGACAGGTCCAGACTGGCTTTCAGGCTTGGCATAACCGTGGAGTTAAACGGGTCAGGGGAAAACCTGCAGAACAGTCACACAGGAAATGAAGCATAAATAACCAATATATCAGTGTTAATAGAACCAGGTTCATGTCAAATACTTTCAGGAATATAAAACTATCAAAAGGTTTCACAGGAAACCTCTATAGTAATGGGTGAGCGCAGACAAAAGGCCAGGGGGAGCAACTACCTAATGGTCTGTAAGCAGGTCCAGGACACCGTGCACCACATCTTCAGCTCCTGGTTCTGATCCGCGCCCGTTATCAGGAACCGCCAAAACGGTACACTGCAAAGAGGAAAGACGTTTGAGAGAAGTTAAGAGAGGCGCTGGAACAAGGACCAAGGGTAGAACATCTCCCCAGAGGCGGGTCCTCACTCCGGGTCCTGCTTCTTGTGGTTGTCGCAGAAGAGCAGGCAGGAGACGGGCCGGCCGCTGTGAGGCAGCCACTCGTGGAGACACCTGTGGGACATGGAGTTCCAACAAACAGAGCATTAAACAGCTAACGGGGACACGTAATGGGGCGATCACCCTTTGACCTTAATATTTGATGACAAATATCAAGTCAAATGGCGGGGTTTTGGGTTGTGTTCTCGCCTACCTGGGTTGGTTTTGCCCACCCTCTATGTAAATCTGCCAGAACTTTACATAGCCGTCGTGGCTGGCTGTGGCCAGCACAGTTCCGTCAGGGGACAGGGCACCTTCGCTGACGCGCTGGAGGAACACAAACGAGAAAATAAATGTACACAGCTGAGATTTGGTTTCAATTCCATGAATGAATCTAATTAAAAATCATGATTTTCTAAATAATAGAAGCGTTAGATGCAACACAGAAAGGTAATTAAGAAATTATTATTAATTATAATAATTTTACGTACCACGAATGTTGGGATAAACAGGAAATATAAGAAATATCACAGGGAGGAGGCTCTAGGGAGGAGCGCAGCCTTTATTCTACCTCAGTGTGTCCCTTGACAACGATGAGGCCATCCTTTAGTTCCGAGTCGTCCACAGGCCAGCTGGCGTTGTTGGCACGCAACACATCGAGGTCCCACACCTCAGCCTGGAGGGACGGGACAGGATCCATTCATAACTTATTCTCAGAGAGGCAAAAGATGAGTAGGGACTGTATTAACATGGAAAGGATTGTGAAAGACAATGAACTCTGACCCTGTCTTCGTGTAGAAGGGCCAGTGTCTGGTTGGTGTCCTCCTGGTTCTCCTCGTTGTCCTCCAGGATGAAGGGGCACCAGATGAGGCGACGGTGGGAGTTAAGGGGGGTGTCGTCTGGCCTCCTAATGTGGACCACCACTTGATCACTGCGGGTTGGGCGTGGGTTAAGGAAGCTTAGGGACAGAGGGAAGAGGCGCCTACAACAGCCAACTGTACGGTCAGTGGGATGCTCAGACTACATAATAAAACCTTTGTAACAACCTCGGAATAAAATAAACCATGACCATGGAACAGGCAAAGAGTCCCTTTATAATCTCACATTAAATGGGTGCATCATTTACGTAAACAGGCTATTAGCTAACCTCGGTCGGTTAGCTACAGTACCATTTGACTCCATACATTTGTCTTCTATAGGAAGCTAAATAAAAGTAAATGTGTTACTCTACTGAACCCTATTGGTTCATGGATAAAAGGATTTGATAAGTCCCATGTTAAATTGTTTTACTTCAAGTAATATAACTTTTCACCATGAAGGGATACAGTATTTTGCCGCTGGTGCAGGTGAGCTGCCAGATTACGAGGTTGCCAGCCTCATCCACACAGCCTAGGAGAGGGGAGTCGAGGTGGGCGAACCCCAGGTCCGTCACAGCCCCGGTGAAGCCTTTAAGCAGGGAGCGATCGCTGGATCCCAGGCTCAGCACGCGGATCATTGCATGGTTGTTGGCTCCTGGAAAAGGACAAAAAAAACAGAACATTTTGAGGAAAGGTTGAAACTCAGGCAATTATGACAGAGAGAGATACCACTTGTTTCAAGTTGCATTATATCCAAGATCTGAACACCGCAAAGTAATTACAATACATAAGAATACAGTTCTTATTTAACCTACATTTAATTTGCAACACAGCCAACTATCATCTGAGCATACATTCCAGATTGTAAATGCATATGGATGGTCGACAAATTCTGTTGTTAAACAAAACTAGAAGGTAGATAAGGTGGTAGGCTAAAATATGTGACTTATCTAGCAAAATCTGATCACCTACAAAACAAGTCTTGTAGCTGTGTGCATACTATGATAGCGAGAAAAGAGAAATTGAAAATATACCCTCTCTGTAGCTAGTAGCAATGTGGCATTGAAGTACTTTGCTAGCCATCTATTCTAACCTAAACATGCAAACCAGGTTGAACATGTTGAGCTGCGGCTTCAGGCATAACTAGAATGTGGCATATACATGTTACTCTTGGGTAATCTCACCTCTGATGGCATACGCCAGAAAGGAGTTTGAGACAGCGATCAGGTTTCCATAGAAATACTTGTGCTCCCAATCGTATTTGGCAACTGGCTGGATCTTCACCTGCAGAAATCAGTAATAAACAATTCAAATCAAGACTCCAACAGAAGACTGTATTAATGAAATCCTGGCCAACGTTGAGCTTTAAGGTTAATACAATAAGTCCTTGTCATATAAAAGTGCTGTGGAATTGTTGCAGGAATCGAAGCAGGAATTGTGTGTGGACTGAGGAAACTGAGGAAAACAGACTTTGGTCTGTTTGAGGGGAGAATTTACTTGGACTCAAGTCCCAAGTTTTATGTAAATGCAGGAGGGTGGAATATTCTTAGTAGGGCAGTTTACTCAAATTAAAATATAATTATCATTTTCAGAGCCCCGAGTCAACTTGAATTACGGTAGCCCAGTTGAACAATCATGTATAAAAAATGTTTATGCTATAACCATTGAATAAAAAGCAAAATTATTTAAGTAACATTTTTCACTCTGATACATTTCAGGTTCAAATGAGAACCTGAAATATGATAGAATGAGATAGAAAAACAAAAAAGCAAAATGATATGAAGAAAAGTTGTCCCTTGCATAACAATCTTACACAAAACAGTCAGACGAACTGTAAATCGGAAAGATGTTTTTAAACCGGCTGGATTACATTCGGCTAGTATGCAATGATCCGCAGAGATCAACATTTTTCACAGTTGCAGCATGATTGCTATTTAGAAATACATTTTCAGCTGGGGACCCAAGAAGAAGGAAAAAGTACATTTATTTTAACTAGGGGGGATACAAGAAAGCTCATAGAAAGCCTGGCCTGGACATTTACGAGCAGGAAGCTCTAAGAGGATGTCTAATTTTCTCTAAGATACTGAAAGACAGAACAGATCGTATTCTGGAAAAACAAAAACATTGATAAAGATGCATATGGATTCTTTCTTTCCATGTTGGTCCAGGCTCAAGTTACTATCCGCCCAGATTATTTATAACCTATATCATGTTGGGAGTGGGGGGGGAGCTGAGGAGTAGCTTTTGTCTCGTCTGAGTCTCATTTGAAGATGTTTTGGGAAGTCCAGCGTTTTATGCGGTATATACAGCTAAGTAATGCAGCTAATTTCCTAGTTTCAGAGGGTTTGAAGACAGGCACAGCTGGGTATCCTAGCTACTAGGAGCTATTGTGATGACGGATAAGATGTCCCAAGGGTAGCCTACAGTGTATGGTTAACAAGGAACAGCTCAAAAGATGGATCCTTGTTGTATTCCATAACCCCATTTATAATCAGTTGGTTGCAATGTGTTACCTCAACAGATGATGGCCCTAATTCACCTTGGAATGTACCTCCGTTTGACAAATATTATGGTTTGATTTAGCTTGTCTGTCACCTTAATTTGCTTCCTTAAACGGTTGCCATAGGGGGATGTAAAGCAAAATGGGCATAATGATGGATGAATAAATGATTTATTTATTTACATATTGGGTGTCAACCTAGACAAATCTAAGTCAGGTACATTCCTAGTAATTGCAGTATCCGTCTTACCTTGTTGCTTCCCCGAGCCTTGCTGTCGATGCTAGAATCTCGGCTAGCCACAATCTCCACATTGTTGGAGACAAATGAGATGCAAGTGGACCCATCATCACCAGACAGGCAGCTTAAGTAGAAACAAAGACGTAATACAAATATATTCAAATTAAACAGATAAACATGAGCCCCTTTAAAATGTCAATAGTCTTGTCTCAGTGCAGATTGCAGAATTGATTCTTGTGCAAATATAATGAGCAAATATCGTTTAATTTACAGATTACAGCTGTTTTAATTAATCATGGACATCTTAATTTATTACAAATTGCTATGTCTAACTTAATGTGTTTTGATGCTATTCAGGCTGATAAAGATCACCTTTGAGACGTTTGTGCTCCTTGTTATGAGTGTTGTTGCAAAGCAAGTCACAACAATAGTTGAGTGCTGCATGCAGCGCTCAACTATTGTTGTTCTTAGGATTTCTTCTGTCTTTATTATTCAAAACATTTTGCGACCCTAGTCCTTCCAATTTTTGACCCTATTAAAATCTTCATATTAGCTTGACATCACTCACTACTGCTTTTCCAACAAAAATAATTTAGTTTTTTAAATATCCAACTTTTAAAACAATGGGTCAATTGGAGGACGGTGAAGGCATCCGCCCATTCTCTGACACTAAATACTTCAGACTTCGTGTTTTTGAGCCTATGGCTACGTTTACATGATGACGGTCTGAACAGAAGACGCAAAACTGGCGTTGCGTCTTCACTTTTTATTCCGTGTTTAGACAAGCGTTTTCGGGGAGGAAATCTGCGTGCATACGGTGACGCAAAAGTGTGTGCAATTTGATTGAGTATGCATGCCAGGCAGCTAGGTGGTGCTGTGATACACCATCACACAACACTGCCATGTCTGAGCGCATGCGTAGAATCTTCCTTCTTCTCTTATCTGCACTGCAAAACCAAAACATAATTACAGATCCTTCTCTGTTCAGTAATACTATCTGTACATATCCTGTACAATTCGTGGAAAGACTCCTGTGAGTTTATTAGAGCTGCAAGAGCAGCTTGACGGTCTGACGCATGGTATAATCCAACTTGTTTGTTTAGTTCCCTGTACTGGCGCATGTATGTGACGTAAACGCGTACGCGACGTGAGCATATCTGAGCAGAGTTTTGCATCTTGGCAGTGTAGACGGAAACGCTACGGCGGAGAGTATTCAAGTTTTCCACTCCGGAGGGTGGATTCAGATTTTTGCGTTTTTAAGCCCCAAAAACGCTGTCACCGTTTAAACGAAAGGCACTTCCGATAAAATATTTTGTCGTTTTTACCCGCACGCGTGCTAGTGTAAACGGGGCCTATGGTACCTTTTATTTTTTCAAAGGATTATGCAAAGATAATGCAAATTGGTAGCTTGTGTGAACTTGCTGACCGAGCAAAAATAGCATGCAACGAATTACAATAACCGCATAAAATATGATACAGAGGCTTAAGATAGAGGAACTCATCCAATATTAATAATGACAGAGAAAAATATTTTTAAGAAGTCAATGAGTAAACATAGGTTTATTTGTCTCAACAGCAAAACAGGCTATCTGGAGTCTTTTCATTTCAATCTAGAGCAGCTGTTTGGCAATTTAAAAGTTTGTTTGTTTGTATGTATTGATTGATGTGACTGTATGCAACACAAGGATTCAAAATCAAAACAGTCTAGACCTTGCCAGATCTAGATCTTAAAGAGCCAATGAACCCACTGTTTCAGCTGGAATTTGAACAATTAAAAAAAGCTTGTGTTGAGTTTTAGGAACGAGAGGGGCGTGTAAACCCCATGGTTACCATCAACGCCAACTTTGTGTTACTTCTTTAATACTGTCGTTGTTGTTCAGCATCATAATTAGCGATGTTGCATATGAAATGTGCCACGCATCGTAGCGATAAACTTAAGGTGTCCGGGAACTCGGGAAGCCTAACCCTTGCTCGGGCGCAGACATTAAATTAACCACTGCTCAGACGGAACTTCACCATCCACAAACACGATGGCGTTAAACTATACGTTTCTGAAGAACTCAGCATTCTCTCGAATGCTGAATTAAGCTGCTGCCCAGACAGAGCTCAACGTGTCTAGATTCACGCCAGCGCCTCTTGGTTGTGATGTTTCAGTGCCTAGGCAGGCAGACGTCACGAAAAGAACGGCAAATCTTCGGTTCCAGATATAATAGCATACAGCTCGTATATTTACTATTATAGTAAATGTATAATAGTAAATAGTATTTACAAGTTATTAAGCATGAGTTTTGGTATTTAATTGAAGGCAATGCTAGTGGTACAAAGGTCTTCAAAACCCAAATATGTGCAGATGTATTCCTCAACTTATCCTGTTGATGTGAACATCGCTTACTTCCCATGTAGGATTTATCTGACTTAAGAAATTGGGCGTCAACATTAATAAAACTCCTTACATTATCTGAGTCTCTCGAGCATTGTTGGCGTCAGCTGCACAGGGTCCAATATTGTCATCCATGGTTGACCGGTCTCCACTTCCTAGAAGACCTGCTGCTCCCAGCAGTCCATTCAGATCCCCATTGAAAGATGTCTTTCTTGGGCCGTCAACCGATGCAACATCTGAGAGGGAAAAATATACCCAAAGTCAAAGTCAGAATAAATGTGAGTGTCTGTTTATTAGGTTTCAGATCTGTTATGTCGAAAAGGAATAGAACATTCTAACATTTTTGATGTCCACAGTCACACTCCCACTTCTTTACTAGTTTTTCTTTGCAGAACGGTTTACAATATCTGTTATGGGACAGTTCAAAACATTCCTTCAACTCTTCCAAATAACGTTACAACATCCAAGAGCAAGGAGTAATGGACGCCTATAACAACGCTGTGTTAAAGCCGTTTTTTTCCTTGGAATGTAATAATTTCATATTTATTTCAATTTTTAACAATTTATGTACAGTTGAAGGTTCGTTAATCTGGAGAAAATTGCACAATTGGTGATACTATAATGTCTAAATGAACAATGAAATGCATCAATGTATCAGACACACTTGGCGGCTTGAGTATGAGCCCTAATGCAACAAGCGTTAGATTGTAAAGAAAATATATATAACTTAGCTAAAAATAACATATTGCATTCATCCTACACAACTATTAAAAATGTATTTCACTAGCAAAGAAGTTCCTCAACGCCCGACTTAGTTTCGGTTTAACACGTACAACATTAAGTGCTACGGTTAAGTAACTTCACCTGGCTGCCTGCATGGCAATTAATCTATGAAACCTTGTCAGCCGCTTACACGCTACTTTGGGCCACCCCGCTATCTATCTCTGTATTCAACTACTTTGAAATATAGTTTATTTAGTGTCCAGGCAGCTTGTTCACATCAAATGAGGAGGCGGCTAATGTTCTCATGCTACCGCTAACTGTTGTAGCGTTAGCAAGTCGTTGTTAAACCAATGCAGAACCCTAACCAAAGGCTAGCAAAGTAGCCAGCTAGCTAGCATCTTATTAGCTTACGCGGCCTAGAACGCGTAGCGCTTTTCATTCTGCCACCTTACCGGCGCTGATCACTGGGCGGTCAAGTTTGAGGATGTCCCGAAGATGCTGGGTAGCACCCTCAATGTCTATGTTGGAATTAGAAGCCATGGGTCAGGGAAGGGGAAACTGGGTTAGTTTAGGGGAGAAAATTGTTTGGTGATTTGTGCGATGCTGTCAGTGCTCAATCCGTTCACCCCGAGCAACCGTCTAAACTTCCGCTGCACTGAACGTCTTCCGAAAACCCCATGCATCAATTGGTTCCGACTTGGTTCAGCGGTCTACAGACTGTCGACCTCATGAGTTCCACATGCAAATCGTTTGGTAATTACAACGTTAACCATGTGAACATGAAATAGATGCAGTTGCATGCATACTGTTAGTGATTCGTTGTATTATTGGCGTACTTATATTGAATAATTAATTAGAAACAAGTTCAGTACAACGGACCAAGACTGCTGCATGTATAAAACAGAAGCCCTTCATCACACCTTCATCACCAGACTCCAGGAATCCTCTTGAACGGATCCAGAAAATGCATTTACCTAAATAATGTTTTACCATTTTGGGTAAGATAAGGGGATAAAAAATATATATCAAACTATTGAATTGTATAGCCGGCCCATTTAAAATAGTTTTACTCCATGGAAAAGACACATCCCCACAACATTACGAAATAGTCCAGATTTTATTGTATGACATGGCTGTGATATTCATCTTACTCTAAGCGAGTATCAAAGCAAAAGACAAAGTGGGGTCAAGTTTCATTATTCTTTGGATAGCTTAATCAAAGCCTGACAACATGAATCATGGCAAATGTATCCATCTTTAAGAAGATAAGGGTTAGTTATAGAACCTACTTAGATGCGTGAAACTGCACACAACTTACCTAAAATGAACCCAAAAGATGTGTGAACTGAAGAGTAGCGTCTCTTAAAATCATCACAGATCATCATCAATCAACAGCTCTTTAGCAGAATCAAGTGAAAAACAGCTTAGTAGGAACAGAGTAGAATTTAACCAAGTCAGTGAATGGCGTCATTAAGCTAGCAAATGTCTTTCTGCTCTGGCTTGACGGTAGATAATGTAATGAGGGCTTCCAGCGTCATGCAGATCAGTGGAGGGGCAGACAGCGGTATCTGATTTTTCAGCCAGCTCCCAAAGAAATTCTACTTGATGAGGTGGTTAAAAAATGTCCACCAGCAAGTTCTGTGATTGACATCAGGAATCCGGGTGTTTGTCAAACAGGACTGAATAAGATGGAGGGAGGGAGGGAAGAGTTACCCCTCGATTCTCCTCCCCCCCTTCGCTCCTCTGTGCCTCCCATACCTTGAGAGGGCACTCGTACCCACTCGTCAGGGGTGAGTGATGCCCTTTAGCCAAAGTTGTGGAGTGCCAGCCTAAACATGTCATTGGTGCACACCCATGCATCATTAATATTTTTCAGGATAAAACTCTGGTGAAATCCCATGATGGGGTCATCATCTGCCTGTGAACAAATACACAGGCAAGCAAGTTAACATCAACATCTTACAGGATTTGCTTTAAAATATACACAAATTGGCTATTTGAATGTCTTCTTTGTGAAATAAAAAATATGTTGATCAATAATGTGGCAGTGGTCATTTGCAAAAAGTCCATTTTAATTTCACTGTCAATATATTCTTTGCCAAAAATATTGCATACAAATGTATAATACAACCTCAATATCAAAGACTGACAACAAATGCTTAAGGACTAGTTTCAACCTGAGAAAGAGTACTTATGAACCATGAAACCGGGCTGTTGGTCAGCATCATGCTCAATGTGTTGCTCACCTTTAGCTGCCCTACAACCATACTCAGGATACAGCAGTCTGGGGTAGGCTGATGGTCCTGTGCTGTTATACTGTGGGCTATTTTTGTGAAGGGCAGGCTCTAAAGAACATAAGAATCGGGGTTGGAACACAAAATATAATGTTAATCTGAAACAACAAGACTAATGAATAGTAATGGTTGGATGTTACAAAAGTGATACCTACATTAAAATAGCAGATGCATAAAATCATGTTTATTTTTTTTTCTGCTTATTATCAATCACCCTTTGCCCTGCCATACCTATAATATAAACACTTGACATATAAAAAAAAAGCTCACTGAGAGTTTCTCAACAATTGCTCTTTTTCCCTGGAACTGCTGTCCCTCCCACGTAAGGCATGATGCATCAATCTGGAGGGAACGGAGGTGAAATAGAAAGAAAGAAAACACAAGTAAGACAACATTAGAAGTGTATCACACAAGGTTCATATCCGCCTTTTCAGCACCAGAACAATTATTTCAGAGGATGTGCTTTAACAATCAGGAGAGAGCAGAAAAAACATCTAGAGCCTTTGCCATATAGACATAGAGCATCTTCAAGAAGACTATACCTTACAGGTCATGTAATGTCTCAACCAAAATAATAATAAAATACGTAGTTTGATGACGTTGTGAAGTAGGCGGTTTGTTTTCTTCACCACCATTGCCAGTGAATATATACGACAGACTCACTCAGAAATCATGTTCAAGGACAAAACAACATTATATTACACACTAGCTTGGTGACTGGAATGAGAGACGTTTCATAGTAGCACAAGCTATCAGCTTATGCTGTAGCATAAACTAAACTTATATTGAAATATCATATCAATAAATTAGGTCTCTAATGGATTACTGTTTCCCAGGAATTTAGGGGAGGAAGGGGATTTGATACCATTGACAGGCAACCAAATGTTGCCTGTCTGTGGTTGAATAAAACCGAAGATTTCTTTGTTTGAGCATTGTTTGAAACATTGGGGATAATAAATGTACACAACTCAACATTATACATCTAGTCATATTTAGAATTTGAAGATGCAATATATTATACCTTTCTGTATAGCAACCTGTGTCTGTATTAATATGTATCAACATAATTTTAGGAGGATCATTTGTGAAATAGATGGAAACCTTAAGACAAACAACATGTTTTTTGTGATGAGAATGTTGATTCGTCAAGTGGCTGAAAAGGACAACCGAGAAGCAAATCAGAAGAATACTTAATGGGTAAACAAATATATTGATCGTTTTCAAAACTCACATATATTGATCCGAGTTGCGTTCTGTCAGTGTCAAAAAGTTGGTAGTAGTGTTGCACAAAGCTTGATCCTATCTGTTCCCATAGAGGTTTCTCCCCCATCCTGAATCAACCTGCAGCCGGCACTGGACAGACACAGGGAAATCAGGTGAAGGTTTCTCCTGAGCAGATCTTTTCTTTTTGTTTTATAAGGTATAGGCATAATAAAAAAACACATTGTGATCAACAATGTAAACAATATATCTTTACATTTGAACAATAACATAGATTTCAACAAAATCAACAACACTTTTGTAAAACGTATAATGTAATGCATGGCAAATGTTATTGTATGGTATTGTAATATGTATGTGTTATTGTTTACATCACTGGGGGTGTAAATTAGGATAATAACTGGTAACAAATAGGAAATACTGACTGGTAATTTTTAAGAAAAGATTGGCAGGTTCTGTTGAGATAATAAATTCAGCCAACTGTCAAAATACATTGTAACGTATGCCTTCTCTGGAATTTTGAAAGGGGGGTGCGGTCGCAAGAAAATCCATGGTATGCAACTCACAACAGCAGGGCAACACTGACGCAACACAATCAAAAGTGCTGTAGACTAAGGAAAGTGCGATTGTGCATCCTAGTAGTGGATATTGTATTCACAATACATTGGCTTCTGTTTGCGTTATTCGCCCAGGCGTGCAAGCATGAGCATATTGAGTTACGCGGGCCTTCTTTGGTCCGTTTGGTGACACAGCTAATGACAGTGACATGTTACACCGTGTGTGAGCCATGGGGGCTACAAATAAACCATGGGGTCAGGTTTTTTCAGTTCCACGCGCTGATCTTGATATTATCGACAAAACAAAAGCTCAGGCAAGTCATCAACAAACCCGCATAAGTTACTGATAAAATCCGAGGGGGAATCAAGCCAGTCACTACGGAAAGATTAAAAGTCATTGACATCTCGTTATTACTAGCGTATTTGCTAGCTCGTTTGCTAACATTGACCAGATCAAGAGCGTTTCCAGAGGTCCCAATCAACCCATTGACAAAACATATAGCACGAATAGCTACAGACTCCACGGGCCTGACAACCATTTCGGACACGAGTTAATTGCGATATTTGTATTGCTAGTATATACTTTTTCCACGGAGTTCTAAAAATATCCTGTGTGCTCAGTGTTTATGTGTCCCCCTCCACTGTGCCTCTTCTTCGCTGACTCTCCTCCGGGCCCGTGCTCACTGTCCAGTCCGCTGCAGGTACCACACATAGGCGTGACCGACTGGTACCGGTGCACCCGGACTATGCCTTTCTGCTGGCTCCCGTTTGTTAAATAGTCGTACGAAACATTAGACATTTTATTTGCATTATATATCCATTCATTGTTCATATGAGGGTTTAAATCGAAGAAACTTACCGTAAACCAACACCGCTCAGCCGCCCGTGTATAGCGATTACAGTCCAGTGTGTCTACTCTGCTACGACCGTCTACGACAGACGCACGCCGAGAATCGTAATCCGCCCAAAGAATCATGGCCGTTTGAGTCAAAAATATGTTGCCATTAGTAGTTTAAAACGGTGAATTGTTTATGCAAAAAAATGAACTGCCCGCTTTATTTTACGGTTAAAATAGTAGCAAATACAGATTCAAATACTAGATTCGACATATGTGCAAACATGTTTGACAGCAGCTGGTTCGATGTAGGTTCACCAAGCGTCATATAAAATCCACAACACATCCAAAACACATAAGACACTAATTAAATGTATATGTAGGCCTACATTTCAAATTCTGGTGATGGAAGGCATGCAATACATATTAATAACAAGGTGCAACATCAAGTACCCAGATGTTAATAATTTATTAGGAAAATATGTTCTAGGTATGAAAGGTTATTATCCTCTCTAAAATTGTCTGCCAAGGCTGGTCCGCGGTCCAAAACATAGACTGTGTAAGTCCTGGAGGGAGAGGGCAAGCCCTGGTGGTCCCACCGCCTGCTTGTGGATCTGTGGACGCCTACTGAACGCTTACTGCATTCGTAGTATATAGCCAGCATTCATATAGGTCTATATATACATATATATATATATGTATATACATTTTAAAAAATCACAGCCTACGACCCCATGTTTGCTTTGTCATAGCTCATCAGGCATACTACATAGGATCGCCTGGAACACACGCTTTGACCAGATGTGGTCAGACAAGAACGTCAGCTGGGATCAAGAGCATCTGCATTCTCAGCGCACACGTTTCGAAACTGTCAACAGCTAATTAAATATATAGCACAACGCGCAGGAATATAATGCCAATAATCAGGGCATTATGTATCGCCTGTTTGACCTTCTTTCAACCACGTTTAAAATTGTCGTCATCTTGTGGTGGCAATATGAACTACAGTCAAATGAGGAGATCCCCTGTGGAGTGTCCAGAGTTTTATCTTTTGAGTGAAAACTTCAATCAGCTATTCTCAGTGTGTCAGGTCTGCTTCTACCTCAGATCCATGTAGTATCTTACAGGAGACTTACTTATTGAAGCATACTTAAATATTTCTGTACTGACCTCCACATTTAAAGATGTTCATATTCCTTGTGGAACTGAATAAAAATTGAAGATCGTCTCATGATCGCCCAGTGTGCCCCCCCCATGAAATTTGGTCTAGAACCGCCCCTGGTAGTGATCAAGGTCAAGGTGTTAAGATTGGTGGGCACTGCATTCATACTGCAAAGCCTTACCTCATTCATATTACAACATAGCCTTACACTAACAAACTCACTAAATAAAGTAAAAAGAAACAGACCAACGTGGGTTCTGGGTCCTTCAGCGAAAGAGAAATTAAAATTGGAGTTCCAGTTTATTTAGGTTATAGCACACTTGAAAAATGACAGTTGGTAGACAAGGTACTAAACAATCAATAAGAGATGCCGGCTACACAATCAAAGTAAGAGATTGAAAGAAGGCATTGAGAGAAAAGTTTAAAACATGCATCAGCATTTCCTATGCTACCACAACTTATTGGATAGCCTACTTGTATTGGTGTGTGGCAGTGTGTGACATTATTATAGAAGTCTAGGACAGTAACGTGAATAAATTAATACACCCTCATTTGTGAACCAATTTCAAAATCAGGTAATCAAAAACAGGGTAAGTCTATTAATTCTAGCAAACCTTTACTAAAATAATTGAACAATTATTTTAGTTGAACAATATTTGAACAATTGAACAATATTTTCAAAGGATGGTTGAAAATATGAACAAATATTAATTAAAGAAGGAAGCCCTTTAACAATTTACATACTGGTAAGCTCATCTCCATCATAACAGACATTTACATTTTTTTTAAAGCCACAATAAAATGATCCATACATCCCTACGATACAGTCAGTGTATACGTATTTAACTCTGAAATGTGAAATAAAGCAATGTGAATACTGAACACAAACTCAAAAATTGGGTATTCCTTCCTAAAGTAGGCTAATTTAACTTACGCATCATAATCCCTGATCGTTATTGAAATCCACCATTAAATGTGTAAGTATTTATTGTGGACAAAATGTTCGATCAAATCAACATTCAGGCAATGTTTTATGTCACATTATATCGGCATGTGTACAGCACGCATATTGCTACATTTCCCCACGAAGACGAGAAAAACTACATTTCCTATCTACAGTAGGCCTACAGTTGAAAGGTGAAAACCCAACAGAGATACTGAAGCGGGGTTATGTAGTCATTTAGAAAACACTGCCGACGGAAGGGACTGGGATTGAACTACAGTACCCAAACTTCATAGTCTATTACTACGGTAATGAGCGTTGGTGGTTATCCGGGGATGTCACACCACAGCTATTTTCTCTCACTCTCTGAGTATACTTCCATGGATTGACCCAGAGCGTAGGACAGATAAATAAACAACAAGACATCACCGAGCGAAAAATGGCAGAGCGTGGAGAAGGCAGCTTGCTGTTAGGAGATCCTACCTTTAATTATCAGGAGCACGAACTAAACGAGAGACTGAAACGGCTTTACCCGGCCGTGAACGAGGAAGAAACCCCTTTACCCCGATCTTGGAGCCCCAAGGATAAATACAGCTATATTGGGCTTTCACAGAACAATCTGCGGGTGCATTACAAAGGTTAGAAAGCAAGTTGGCCAAGCCTTGACATCTCTTACAAGTAGTTGGAAACAATCATTTGATCAAAGAGTCTCAGATCCAATCTGTCAAAGTACTGCGGATTGGAGGGGGGTCACATAGGGTACTGAAGCGTCGAACCTGTAACACTATACGATTACATGTATGTGTTGGGAGGGGGTGGGAACTGTGGCCCACAGTATCCTATCTGCTTAAAATGATCTTTCTCTGCATGGTGTTTCGTTGTTTTCGCAATGGATGAATGTTTAAATGGGTGACAGCTCGCGACAGTTAGTGTTTTGTGATTTAACCTTCAGAAATAGGACATTTATTTAGTTTTTTACATATAATGGTGTGTCTTTTTAAGTTACTGTCTATCTTCCGACTTGAATTTACGTTGTGAGTTCCCTATTAGAATCCGATGCTAGCAGTGCCATCAATAACGTCGCAAAGCTGCTGGACAACCAGCAAGCTAACTAATGCCATCCACAACACATAGGAGCTAGCTATCATCATGCTATCCCCCAGCGAAAGCTGTAGCTCGGTAGCTATCCTAGCTGTTCTAGTTGTCCTTGTTATTGTTGTTAAAATAAGTTACAAAATGTCACTCCATGACATGTACGCCCTTCGTTCCTTACACAAACTGGGTATAACGTGGAATGATGTTATTGTCCGTGATAATAGTGTTAGGAGAACAACGAACGCCAGATTAAACTGGATTTGTATTTGTTTTGTTATTTCCCCGAGTGGTTGTGTCATGCCATTTTCCTATCAGGATGCATACAGGCAATTTCGTTTAAAATGTATGTAGGATAAAAGCAGAACAACCGGCTCTACTTTTTATGACTGCCATACCTAATTTCCCAAGCACGTCACCTCTTTCAGGACAGCTGCTGTAAGGGATGAGGCCTCTGCGTGTAATATTAGGCCAACTTCATCGATCTACTAATACTTCTGGTGTTTTAACGGCAAGATACAACACAAAGTAACTTTATGAACAGAAGGTGAAATAAAGCTCAATTCAGATAATAATTCACAATGTAATTGCTTTTAGAGCTTATTATTAAATCATCGGCCTTCCAACCATGTGTGTGTGTGTGTGTGTGTGTGTGTGTGTGTGTGTGTGTGTGTGTGTGTGTGTGTGTGTGTGTGTGTGTGTGTGTGTTCTATAATATATAATAAGCATCAGCAAATCACAAGGGTCAAATGGAGTATGTATACTAGCAATAGGTACTACATATGAAAACATTCTCCACTTGGTTGTTCTGACTCGGTTCTGTGTTCTCACCCTGGTGATTTGAATGCTATTTTGACCAGTGTTCCAATTATCTCTGTTCAAGGCCAGTGTGTCTTGCTAGGCATATGAACATATGATATTCTTAATCAATTCATAATTTGGTCGGCACGTTGAATGAGCTTCCTGGGTTAAAACTGACCCAACAGGTTTTAGGTCTTGGCAGGTTTAAACTAGGTTTTGCCAGTATGATGGTTTATTTATATTATATATATATATATATATATATATATATATATATATATATATATATATATATATATATATGTGTGTGTGTGTGTGTGTGTATAACGTGGGACCATTACCCAGAGCTTCAGAGCTCGTCAGGTCGGCTCAGCTCACCTTTTGTTATGTGTTAATTCCAACATATTATAAAAAATATTCATTTAGACCAAAGTATTTTATAGTCTACTTTTTGTCCATGCATACTTTAAACAGTCAATTGTATGATTGATCTTCCCAGTGATAGTGTGAGGTAGTTCTCAGTGCCACCGCTCCCCCCATAGTTTTTTGCTGTAGCAGATACAATACTCACTGGGTGTATTTTGGGGCCCCGGCCGTCCCTGAGGTACCAGCTCTCTCTGGTTGGGTTCCCCGTATGACCTAGTATATACTACTAACTACATGTAGTCTCTTGGCCCAACGAGCATTGCTTTTACAATGAGGACTAAGCTTGACTAAAATAGATTGCTTGAAAGGTGCATCAACCATCAGCCTATAAAGTGCATTCACCCGCACACACACACATTCAGTCTTGCATATTTGGACTGACATATTTGGTGATAATCAAGCGTGGGCAGTCCTTACATATGGACCTGACTCTGCTACATGGGGCTAGCACTAGTTCTGGCAATGAGCCCAACCCCTAATCCCTCTAGCAATACACAAATTATGACTAATCATTTGAAGTACTTATTAGTTGCTTTGGCGCTGACCCTGACCCTGACCCTAATCCCGGTGGCAATATATGATATTTTTAGAAACGGTAAACGATAAACTATGACCAAACACTTGCATTGGTCCTAGTTTTGAGCAGCAATTGGAGTTCAACAATATGTTTTCTCTTTATAAAAAGTGTTGATTACCTGGGTATAGTGCCATAGGTCAGAACGAACCAAGGCCATTTGAATGAGACTATCTGAACAATATCTATACTTCATTGTATCCTGATATCAAGTCAAATATTTAGTTTTATATCTTTCACAAACACTGTATTCATTTAATAGTGTGATTGTGTGTATTGATAAGTGGTGTTATGAGTAGATAGACCCTGCTGTAGATCTGCTGCATTGAGCCAGCCAATATTGTGGACCCTATTCAAAGGCCAGACTTTCCAATGTGGCCTTCTATGATCAGAATGTAGCCTAGGATAAGTCTTTCAGTTACCAATCAAGTTGTGTCAAACCGACAACCATTTTGTGAGCAAGTGGCTATTACCTCACAGTGATACCGTTTCTTGGAACCTTAAAATAATGATGGTCAATACAATTCATCTTGGAGTGAATATCAGTACAGTCAAGTTTTGTGGAGTTATTTTTATGGATGAGAACTCTAGCTAACAATTGCTTTGCCAGTAGATTATCCACACTGGTAGGTAAAGAGTCTATTGCGTTATAGTCTAACCATCATTATAGAAGTTGTGGAAGTTACACATTCTTCAGGCTGATTCAATCAAATACTGGAGTACAGAACAAACAAAGCTGTTTCTACTGCTATAATAGTACATTTAATTTTGTTCATTGCATGAGATAGGTTTCTTATGTTGGTACAAAATCACATCATATGCTCAGGATATAAAGTATAGCCTAATATAGGGTATCTTGACCACAGCCATATATTCTCTACTCTACTGTCTAGTCTCTAGTGTTATCTCTACTTTAATTCCCTAACACTCTTCATTTTCCCAGGCCACGGCAAGAACCACAAAGATGCTGCCTCTGTGCGTGCCACACATCCCATCCCTGCTGCCTGTGGAATCTACTACTTTGAGGTCAAGATTATCAGCAAAGGGCGGGACGGGTGAGTGGACCGACTGTCACCTGTTAACCTTGGGTTTTAGTCGCAATGATGTCTTTTAGATTCCACTAATCTATCTATAGGTCAATATATTGCTGCTCCTCCTCACCACACGTGTTGATCACTCACCACTCACTTAGAATGTAATATAAAGCCATGTTGTGGAGGCAGTAGTTTCGCATCCTAAAATCAAAGTGTATGGGTGCCGTGCAATGAAAGATTGAAATTCCTTACAAAGCTGATGCATTAGCCAAGTGCTTTGTTGTTGAAGCAACAAATTTGTTACCTCCAGATGTTTAACATTTGTCTTCACAGCTGTGCTGCAATCTGGGTTTGTCTAATTATTTATTTAATATGATTCATTGTTAATGTGGTAATGGTAAAATATTGACCACTTGACCCCTATTTTGGGAAACGTTTTCAAATGAACACATATAATTGTTGTGTGATGTGCAGTTGTTCTGAAATTCAGCTTAAGCAGGACATAAGGAGGTCTTCGTTACTTACATCAAGGAAGGCATTGTGGAGACAGCAATTGATTCTGAGCAACATTAAAGTTGCAATACGTAACATTTCAACTTGCTTTTAGCTTAAAATTACCTGGATATATCTGTGGTCAATATTTATCGATACTGATTAAAACCATGTTATCAATAAAATCACATCCTATAACATAAAATGCAACTCAGCCTTTACCCCTCTTTGATTATAATAAGCTTCTGCAGCTGGGCGTGTCTCTCCTTGCTATAGACACTCCCAAAACCCCTCCCATTGACTCCATCCACCTAGCCCCACTACACTGAGGTCAGTCAGTTCACGTCACACGTTGGGACGCCAGTTATAGTGGACAGAACTCTGCTCAATCGTACGTAATCGACATTAATAAACACCCGAGGTGTAACCCTAAAAATAAAAGACACAATCCCTCCTCCCACCCTCTCTTCCTCAAGCCTTCACCTCTTGTCCCTCCAGCCCTCACCTCTTGTCTCTCCAGCTTTAACCTCTTGTCTCTCCAGCTTTAACCTCTTGTCCCTCCAGCCCTCACCTCTTGTCTCTCCAGCCCTCACCTCTTGTCTCTCCAGCCTTAACCTCTTTTCTCTCCAGCTTTAACCTCTTGTGCCTCCAGCCCTCACCTCTTGTCCCTCCAGACCTCACCTCTTGTCTCTCCAGCCTAAAAATCTTGTCTCTCCAGCCTTAACCTCTTGTCCCTCCAGGCCTCACCTCTTGTCTCTACAGCCTTATCCTCTTGTCTCTCCATCCTTAACCTCTTGTCTCATCAGCCCTCACCTCTCTCCAGCCTTAACCTCTTGTCTCTCCAGCCCTCACATCTTGTCTCATCAGCCCTCACCTCTCTCCAGCCCCCATCTCTTGTCTGTCCGTCCCATTTGTCATTTCTAAATGGCATCCCAGCCTTGCAGTCATTTTCTACAGCCCTGTGAAAGAAGGAGTTGTCTGTGAAGTAAAGGATGAATAATTAAATGTGATAACCAATTAAACCTTCGGACGAGTCAAGATTTTTCTCTCTATAAACTGATTGGGCTGTTTAGTCACAGCGGATTACATTTCAATATGCCCAGCCGAGAGACTGCGGGGCAAAGTTATAGCCCTGTACGAAAGGGGGCTGCAGAATAGCCAGTGTGGGCTACATTTAAATAAGTTGTTGATGGTTGATGCTCACAGCCTTGGAGACCGACACCCTCCTACACTCATACTCGCAACATATTGGTGCTCTGCATTTACAATTTAGAATTATAACTATATTCTTATAAGAGCTGTAACTGCGTGTTTCAGTCTTGAAGACCTCAAGCGCGGTCTACAACGTACTGCCTTCCACTGGCAAAAATACCACATAATCCCAAAATCGATTGATTCAGAGAAGAATGTATTTTATGCTTTCTCAATCAAAACTCTTTGGAGGTGGTGGCCAGAGTTCTGCTTTGATTGAACGTGAATTCCTTTTGGTTGGCATCAAGGAATTTAGATGAAGGAAAACCTGCTTATCTAATGATATGTTTGAAATTGTCTGTGTATATATATATAATTTGTTTATATCGTTTGTCTCTATCATCACCTTTGTGCCTTGTTTCTGCTGTTCCATATAGGTACATGGGCATTGGCCTGTCTGCCCAGGGAGTCAACATGAACAGACTGCCTGGTGAGTAAGGAGGGATTATGGGACTTAACCTACATCATGTGTGTATAGAAACAAAAAAGTGTCTAAAAATGTGCCTCCAATTAGGCAACAGGTGTGACCAGGTTATTTTTTGTTTACACGGCCACTTGATATGCTATGTGGTTCTCCTAAGACCAATCCCATGTGTGGACTTCCTGGCTCTGGGCCAGCTAGTCATTGGCTGTACCAAACTTCCTTAAGCCTAAGCTAATAAAAAAACAAACAAATAAACAATAGTACTCTCTCTGGTTCCAATTGGACTAGCTTAAAGTCTTCAAAATGGTGGAAAAGGGCCCTTTTTGTGAGTTCTACAGATGCTCTGTGTAATGTACAGCATGTGTTGGCTCAGAACACGAAAGAACAACACTGACTGTGCCTTTGTCAAGCATTATGCTAAGGGACATTGTTCCCTTGTGGGGTTGAATGATGGAGGGCTGTAATAATGTGCATATCAACAGCAGAGGAGTGACGTTTTTAAATGAGTCTTTAGGAGGAAGGATTGAACAGTGCTATTGTGAGACGGAGACAGTTATGTCCATCATGAGTACAGAAATATATTAGAAATGTCCGAAGCAGTGCCAACTGGGCTGTTTCTATTGGGCCCTAGACAATCGTTTTAAGGCCATGTAAACTATAATGGGTGTGAAGGCTTATTTCCTTTAATGTGTTGGTATCTATGGCACTCATGTCCTTTTGAAATAAACCGGCTGTTAAAGATCTGAAGGCCCCCTCTCTGTAGGGCACCATTAGATCCTGCTCGTGGTCCTGCTGCTATTTACAGGACAGCTTCCGGCAGGTACAGGATTGAGGGGGCCATCATGTGTGGATAAGCCGGATAAATAGACCACTAGACTACTATTGGTTGTAGATCTCTGGGCTGGGGGAAACTGCAGCAGTTGCAGTCACAATGAGCACGTCCAGAAGTCACACAGGGTTCCGCTCTCCTACCATAGATGACCTGGAAGAGTGGGCCTAGTTTGACCCACACTGTGTGTGTGTGTGTGTGTGTGTGTGTGTGTGTGCGCGCGCGCGCGCGCGCGCGCGCTCTCTCTCTCTCTCTCTCTCTCTCTCTCTCTCTCTCTCTCTCTCTCTCTCTCTCTCTCTCTCTCTCTCTCTCTCTCTCTCTCTCTCTCTCTCTCTCTCTCTCTCTCTCTCTCTCTCTCTCTCTCTCTCTCTCTCTCTCTCTCTCTCTCTCGCTCTCCTGTGTGTGTGAGTGAATGGCAAAAACTGGCAAAAAAAGAGGGAACACATACACAGAGTGTAGGCCCATGAAAATTAATATGTTTTTGTTATTGAAAGTAGGAATTACCATCATGTTTTTGTTTGTCTTTATATGTAAGATTGACAAAAACACATGCCAACGTGTGTGTGTGTGGGGGGTTTTTCCCAGTTCTCACATCAGGATGTCTTTAGCTAGCCTATTTTCCTGATTTAGTATGCGGTGAGCTCTGAGCAAACACAGGGTTGCTACACCCAGTTACTTAATCAATCTACGTCAGTGGCTAAATGTGCAGTGGGTAATATTCAGTCGTAATTAATCACAAGGGAAATTGTTAGTGGCTATCTATCGATGTGTAAAGGATGGGGTTGAGCTAGGCCTACCTTTGTGCTATTTGTGTTTGACAGACTAATACCCATGTATTTACAATTGGCATAATAGAATAAATGTTTCTGTGTCCAAAAGTATGCAATATTCAGTTTATGTAGTGGATAGATGCGTCCATTTGATGTGTGGCTCTGCTGTGTTTGATTAAGCATGATACCGCTGCATAATGATCAAGTTCTATTGGGCTGTTGCGCTGTCACATGCAAGTGTGGGCGCACGCATGCACTCAAGCAACTTACCCCATGCAGAAACCACGTCATCTGTGTGCATGCCTCCACAGATTGAGCGATGAGTGCAGAGCGGAACAGATGCAGAAAGCGAGAGCCTAGGTTCACCCCAAAGAATGAAACCGTGGGGCCACTGTGTAATGCATAGGGCTGTCGCTGTCATGTTTTATCGGATAGTAGGAAGGACAACTATACTATGACGATTACCTTATTACCAGCATGTTATAAGTGGGTGGAGCTCGTTGATATCGCTGCCGTCATCTAAACGTTGAAAGAAATACCCCTTCCCTCTCTGGGTATTTTTTCTTTTGATTTCTTTTTTATATTTATCATTTTACATGTTAATTGTTTTCATATGTTATGAATCTATTTTCATGCCTTTTCCCGTATATTTTGTGTTTTTTCTCATATGTTTAAGGATATCAATAATTCTGGCAAAACCGTTGATCGTTTGGTGAAGCGGATAAAAAGAGATTTCAAAAGCTGTGCTGCATGTATTTCACTGTCAAACAATACAAGCAATACACAGATATTAATCATCGTTGGTCTCCTTTGCCTTTAAATTTGGGGGCTGAATCGAAGCAGGCAGAGAAACATTGAACATGTAATAGGCTTTAAAATAAGGATTGCACTACAATAGTTCTACGAAGGTTAGTGCCTGAATACTGGGGATCGTCTTGCCTTGTTTAACTAAATGTGTTCTTCAAGTGCACACAGTCCTCATCTCTATGCAATACTCAACAGTTGGAGTCAGATCCTTGGTTGGTATATCTATGTATTTATATGCGTGTTTTTTTTCCGTCAATAGTTCAGTGCTCTGTGATGCTGACCTCTGTGTCTGATCCTGCTGTGTGGATGCCTTCCCATTTCATTAGCATGGTGAGGCATAGAGCCTGGCTTTAGAGGCAATATCCCTGTCGGCAGATGATTCTAATACCTCACAAACACACACTCGCGTTCGCACACACGCACACATTTACGTGACATGCATTCACATAAGCACAAACACACACTGCATGTGTGTGTGCACTCACTCACCGAGTGACACACTTGTGCAGCTTCTCCAACAGACATGGGGGGAACACACAGGCCCTGTCCTCAGGAGTCTTTACCATTGCTGTATGTGGCGTGTTCTTTCACTAACCCCTCTTGGTTTTTGGCAGCGGTGGACGGGCTCTGGTGGCAGAGCCGCCTGACTGTGCTGGCAGAGGGTCGGCCCTCTGTACTGTCCACACTAAAACCCTCCATGCCTTCCCCTGTGTGACCGAGGAACGAACGGGTAGAGATGGACAGACAGACAGACCAACAGATGGCTTGACACAGAATATTTGTCCCGGGGAGGAAAATCCAGGCCAAACTCTTGTGTTGTTTCCAATTCTTGAAACGTCTCTGTTGGTCCTTCTAACACCGGGCTGCAGGGAATGACCTTTGTTTAAAAGTGACCGGAAGGTCCTAGCTCCCATTGAAGTCCATTTTGTGGAAACTTCTTTTGATAACTATGACTGTACCGCTCTTCTGCTAACTGGACTCGGCTGACTCGTGCGCCCCTGTTAAACGTGTGACTCCACACTCACAAGATACTTTAAACATATCCATGTGTTGACAACTGAGTGACGTTTCCTCCAGTCAACCCTATTGTTGAGACACTGCTTGACAATGACTCATCGTGTTTCACTCACAAGTGCCCCCTGCCTGCCACAGCATGGTGCACAAATATATAACCCTGTAGTGTAGCTACTGTTGTTCTTGAAGGGTCACCTAAAACACACACAAACTATTGAGATCCTTGTTTTACTTACAGTAGACCCTTAGATTGTCTGTTTGCGTGGGTATCATTCGTTATTTACAGCAGAGCCTAGGTCGTGTGTTTTCATAGGTATCATTGATTATTTATAATACAGCCTAGGTTGTGTGTTTAACCTTGTTTTTCTGTCAACACAAAACCAACAAAAGTATTTTATTGACAGCTTTCCTCTGCAGTTTCCTGAAGAAATATAGTAGATTCAATTTGTAACATAGGACTGCAGGAAAAAAGAAAAAAGTGATGCTAATCCTAATCCATGTCCTATTTTAGGATGGGACAAACACTCGTATGGTTACCACGGAGATGACGGACATTCCTTCTGCTCGTCCGGGACCGGCCAACCGTACGGTCCCACTTTTACAACGGGGGATGTGATTGGCTGCTGCGTTAACCTCATCAACAACACCTGCTTTTACACAAAAAATGGCATCAGCCTGGGTCAGCAAGATTCATAAACTACTGGACATTTGAAGAGATTTTATACTGGCTTGTGTCTTTCTATTGTATAAAAACTATAGCATTTAGTATCAACACGTTATAAAAGATAAACTGAACTCTTTCTGTAATTCTCTATTCTAGGTGTAGCCTTCACAGACCTCCCTGTAAGTACCCTTTAGACTAATATAGTTGACATTAAATGTACACAAAACCTACTCTTTCTAGCAATATACAACACTAAAGAACCAGTCCATGCTTGTCATTGTTCAAGAGTTAAATTTTTAGGTTATCATCCACATAACAGTCAAACAGTTGACAACATGGTTGCCATGGTTTCCATGTTCCAGCCGAACCTGTACCCCACGGTGGGGCTCCAGACACCCGGAGAGATTGTAGACGCCAACTTCGGCCAGCAACCGTTCGTCTTTGACATCGAGGACTACATGAGCGAATGGAGGGCCAAGATTGACAGCATGATCGCCCGCTTCCCCATAGGAGAGAGACTGGGGGAGTGGCAGACTGTTTTGCAAAAGTACAAGCACACACACACACACACACACACACACACACACACACACACACACACACACACACACACACACACACACACACACACACACACACACACACACACACACACACACACACACACACAGCTCAACAGGCAAACTATTTCTTTGTTACCTTCCCACTCACACATTTCTGGGTTGTGTGCTGCCCGTTACTTTAGCTGCCTGTTTGTTCTCTGTTCCGTGCGCAGCATGGTGTCGAGCTACCTGGTACATCACGGCTACTGCGCCACGGCGACCGCCTTCGCCAGAGCCACCGAGACCATGATACAAGAAGACCAGAGCTCTATAAAGAACAGACAGAGTGAGGCCTTGAAATGCACACACTCACCTACACATGCATGCATCCAGTTTTCACCTAATAGGTTTATGCTTTATAATCCCACAGCATTATTGTAACTTGTCCTGGCCTATCCGATTGTGTTAATGAGACCACCTGTTCTGCTTCGTCCAATAGGAATACAGAAGCTGGTACTGGCAGGACGTGTGGGAGAGGCTATAGAGGAAACTCAACAGCTTTACCCAGACTTGCTAGAACACAACCCCAACCTACTCTTCATGTTGAAGTAAGTGGACCTAAATAAGTAATAGACCTAAGGCAAACAAATAGATCCACGATAAGGCTGTTTGCATACCATGTCTGAATAAATGATTGTATACACGTGTACAAAAGTTAAACTGCAGCGAGTTTTTGGCAGTTTGTTTAACGGCGTTAACTTCTTCAGTTCGGCTGCAGAGCTAAATTGACCCTAGACCAAAGCACCCTGGACTAGAGTTTGGTGAGGTTTGATCCCTAATGTGAGCTGACTTCAGGAGGAGGATTGTGTAGCTGGAGGCCCTTGATCTAGTGTGCGATCTTTTAAAGGGCCCCTAGTTCAGAATGGTGGATCAGTCTACCAGCCTACCCAAAAGACTGTAGCAACTGGTAGGCCTATCTATCCATCATACATCTAGGTGGACGCTCCCACCTGTAATGTCACTAAGCCAAAGGTCAGGGCAGATTTGGAAACGGCTTCCAACGGCTAATCACACCCACACCTGGTGATATAAGGGCAAGGCGGCCGGCTCCCATGGTTACACCCCTTCAAGCAGCTTCCAGGAAGCGGAGGACAGGTGTGTCGTATCAACGCTCAGCAGGTGTCGGGGTCACCACACTATGCGCCTACCTCTCTCCCCCAACAGTGCTGAAATTCTGGTTCACACCCTGGTCGCATCGCGTTTCGACTACTGCAACTCTCTCGTCTTTGGTTTACCTGCTAAGTCCATACATTAATTACAACCGGTACAAAACTCTGCAGCCCGTATCATTACTAAACCCCCCCCCATTCAGTCACATAACACCTGTCCTGCATCAACTCCATCGGCTCCCCGTCAAATACTGCATCGTTTACAAGATCCTGCTTCTCACTTTCAAGGCCATCAACAATCTTGCCCCTCAGTATCTTACCGAGCTTCTCCATATCAAGACACCCACCCGTTCTCTCAGATCGTCTTCCTCCATCCAGCTCACCCACCCACCTGCTCGCCTGGTTACCATGGGGTCAAGAGCATTCAGTCGCTCAGCCCCCCACCTCTGGAACTCTCTGCCTCATGACATCCAACACTCCAGGTCCATTATCACCTTCAAATCTCACCTCCAAACGTATCTATTCAGCCGAGCCTACTCCCAGTAAGTCAGTTGCATTATTGGGACTAGAATGACCCCACTGTTTCTCTCTTGTACACTGTTTAATTATGTTGTTGTTGTTGTTTGTTTGCTCTTATGCATGTTTGATTTTGTAAGGTGACTTTGAGTGTCAAGAAAGGCGCCCATAAATAAAATGCATTATTATTATTATTATTATTATTATTATTATTATTATTATTATTATTATTATTTACTACAAGTGTGTAGCAGCCCTGTGAGGGGGTCACCACACTCTCAGTATGGCTACAGCCGTCCCTGTGAGGGGGTCACCACACTCTCAGTATGGCTACAGCCGTCCCTGTGAGGGGGTCACCACACTCTCAGTATGGCTACAGCCGTCCCTGTGAAGGGGGGGTCACCACACTAGTATAGCTACAGGCGTCCCTGTGAGGGGGTCACCACACTAGTATAGCTACAGGCGTCCCTGTGAGGTGGGGGTCACCACACTCTCAGTATGGCTACAGCCGTCCCTGTGAGGGGGTCACCACACTCTCAGTATGGCTACAGGCGTCCCTGTGAGGGGGTCACCACACTCTCAGTGTGGCTACAGGCGTCCCTGTGAGGGGGGGGTCACCACACTCTCAGTATGGCTACAGGCGTCCCTGTGAGGGGGTCACCACACTCTCAGTATGGCTACAGGCGTCCCTGTGAGGGGGGGGTCACCACAAGAGTGTGGCTACAGGCGTCCCTGTGAGGAGGTCACCACACTCTCAGTATGGCTACAGGCGTCCCTGTGAGGGGGGGGTCACCACACTCTCAGTGTGGCTACAGGCGTCCCTGTGAGGGGGGGGTCACCACACTCTCAGTATGGCTACAGGCGTCCCTGTGAGGGGGTCACAGGCGTCCCTGTGAGGGCGGGTCACCACACTATCAGTGTGTAGCAGCCGTCCCTGTGTGAGGGCGGGTCACCACACTATCAGTGTGTAGCAGTCGTCCCTGTGTGAGGGCGGGTCACCACACTATCAGTGTGTAGCAGCCGTCCCTGCCTCACTGCGAGTCGGCTCTCCCTGGCTCCTCCCACACCGGGACACAACCAGTTATCTGCAGAGTTGGACGCCTGGTTTAATGCAGAGCAGGTGTTCAAACCGGGCATGTCAGAGCTCTCCCTGGGTGGGTGTGGGGGGCTGGTGTCTCACCTCACACGGCCAGGTGAGGCTGTTTAAACCAGTCATCAACTGCACATCCTGACACAGTAAATAAGAGGGTATGCATGCAGTAGCATGTGTTTAACCTGTAGAGGGAGTCCTCCAGTAGCATGTGTTTAACCTGTAGAGGAGTCCTTCACTAGGGTTTGGTTCTGGCTCTTTAATAGCATGCATCTGTTATCCGGGGTCACTGTAGATGAGGGCTGTGCTAAAGGACATGAACAGTTAAACCGTCTCCTTTGGTCTCCCCTGCTCCAGCCAAGCGTGCTCATGTGGTGTGGTCTCCCAGGTGTCGGCAGTTTGTGGAGATGGTGAACGGCACCGACAGCGAGGTGCGCTGCTTTGGCGTCCTCTCCCCCAAGTACCAGGAGAGCCACCCGGGCTCCCCCAACCTCAGCCCCCTACACGGGGCCGCCGGCACACAGCTACACATCGGAGGTACCCAGCCCCCTCTCTCTCTCTCTCTCTCTCTCTCTCTCTCTCTCTCTCTCTCTCTCTCTCTCTCTCTCTCTCTCTCTCTCTCTCTCTCTCTCTCTCTCTCTCTCTCTCTCTCTCTCTCTCTCTCTCTCTCTCTCTCTCTCTCTCTCTCTCTCTCTCCCTCTCTCCCTCTCTCTCTCTCTCTCTCTCTCTCTCTCTCTCTCTCTCTCTCTCTCTCTCTCCTGTCCACCCCTCCTCTCCTCCCTCCCTCTCCTATGTGCCCCTCCTGTCCTCTGATCTGGCTCTCTCTCTTTCTGCTCTGCTGTGTTCTCAGGCTCAGACAGCCCCACCTGCAGCAACGGGGTGACCCCCCCCAGCAAGACCAAGGGCAGCAGTAAGCACCCGGGGGTGCCCTCCTCGGCCTCCTCCTCCTCCTCCTCCTCCTCGCCCTCCCCCTCCTCAGTCAACTACTCGGAGTCCAACTCCTCGGACTCGACCAAGAGCCAGGCGCACAGCACCCACAGCCCCCAGGAGACCAGGTAGGGGGGGTTTACTGACTGTTTTACCCCTGCTGTTGGGGGGGCGGGGTGCGAGGCTTACGCCCGGGCCAGCTCACTGTTTGAGTGCATCTGTTTACTACGAGAACACACGGCTTCATTGGCAAGTCGGTCGAGAATAAAACACGACCAATCCGTGAGTCCGTCCATCCAAGGGATAAATGATTTTATAGAGAGAGAACACACATACACACACACACACACACACACACACACACACACACACACACACACACACACACACACACACACACACACACACACACACACACACACACACACACACTGCTAAATGGAAAGCTGGTATAAAGCAGGTCTAAACAAATTGCTAGATTAAGGCCAGAATTAAATCCTGTTGGTTTTCCTCTGCAGATCACATGCTTGGAAGCATCTGATTTAATATTGTGTGTGTGTGTGTGTCTTTGTGTGTGTGCGTGTGCGTGTGCGTGTGTGTGTGTGTGTGTGTGTGTGCGTGTGTGTGTGCGTGTGTGTGTGTGCAGCGACAGTGAAATGGAGATTGAGAGTGAGCACTATAGCAACGGTGTGGCTGAGCGTTCCTCGGCGGCGGCGGCGGCGCGGGTCATGAACGGCACGTACAAACACCAGGAGGTGCTGCAGACAGACACCAGCAGCAGCAGCAGCAGGGTCAAAGGTACACACACACACACACACACACACACACACACACACACACACACACACACACACACACACACACACACACACACACACACACACACACACACACACACAGCATAATGTGGATCATTCCATTTTTTTAATCGAGTCAATTGAAAGACCCATGAAGGCTAAACCCACAGAAATATATTTTGTAAACTGTTTTGTGTGTGTGTGCGTGTCCAGAGGAGAGCTGCAGCAGTAAACAGCTGTGTGGGGGGAACCAGGAGGCCACGGAGAGGATGATCCAGTTTGGCCGAGAGCTGCAGACGCTCAGCGAACAGCTGTGCCGCGAGTACGGCAAGAACGCCGCGCACAAGAAGATGTTACAGGTAGGAGCGCAGACACAGACACACACACCTGAGTACAGACACACCCCTGTTCTGGGGGGAGCCCGGTGAACAACGGTACAGGGTGATGTTGTAGGGAGGAGCGCAGTCACACACACCTGAGTACAGACACACCCCTGTTCTGGGGCGGAGCACGGTGAACAGCGGTACAGGGCGACCTGCAGCTGAACTCCAGGGCCTTCGCCCCATTTTTGTCCAATCAGTGTACCAGATGTCATGTTCAACACGAGATACATTTGATATCGTCCAGAGCGGTGTCCTTTGCCCTGGATCTGAAAAAGGCTCTCTCTGCGTCTGTGTGCCCAGGACGCCTTCAGCCTGCTGGCCTACTCCGACCCCTGGAGCAGCCCCCTGGGCCAGCAGCTGGACCCCATGCAGAGAGAGGCCCTCTGCTCGGCCCTCAACAGCGCTATTCTGGGTAGGACCCTCGCCGCCCCCCTCCGCCCCGCGGGCCGGCCCGGGCGTCCGCTCAACCGGGTCATGTGCCCGCGGGGATACACGCACGCGGCTCACTCACCGCTCCCTCAAAAGATCTACCGCGCTGTTGATTAGCTACACCTGTCACGCTTGATTTGCAGACCCCATACTTAGTTTGTGTGTGTGTGTGTGTGTGTGTGTGTGTGTGTGTGTGTGTGTGTGTGTGTGTGTGTGTGTGTGTGTGTGTGTGTGTGTGTGTGTGTGTGTGTGTGTGTGTGTGTGTGTGTGTGTGCGTTCCACAGAGTCCCAGAACCTGCCCAAGCAGCCTCCGTTGATGCTGGCGCTGGGCCAGGCCACAGAGTGTGTCCAGCTAATGGCCCGCGTTCGCTCCGGCTCCTGCTCCTTCGCCAGAGTAGACAACTTTTTGCACTAACCCCAGTCCAGGTGAGCCCCTATGGTGTAATGACATGCAATGTCGTACTCATTGACCCAAAGCCTCTGTGTAAGGCGTAGGGTGGAGGGATTAAACTACACCTTGCTTATGCCTGTAGCACCAACCTGAAGAGGTAAGAGGGTTGGAGAGGGATGTGCATTGGTCCTAGCGGATTAGGTTAGCAAAACCCCAGTGGTCTTATCAATAGCGTCTACGTTGTTAGCCCTGCCTCATGGGACAGTGGGAAGGATTTCTGATTTACAGAAATGGGGAGAAGGATCTCTAAGTGACACTTTTGGGAATTGTTTGTCTCCCTCCTGTGAACGTCCGACAAGGATGTTTATGGAAGATATTGTTAATGAATGAGGTTGCATCAGTTAGAATGTATTCTGCGAGATTCAAGTCTTATGTCCCCATAGATAGGCATCTATCAGATTTCAGATTTCAGACTCCAATAACATCCAATCACACATTCTAGTGTACAAGCCTTGTAGTCGCATGCAGTGATAACAGTGATCGATTAACATACTAAATCTCTTATCTGTTCACTCATCACAGGTTCACCTCAAGCAGTCTTGACAGAAGGCCTGTCCATCAGGCGGTTGTCAAAGCGACGGAGGAGAGAGCATGTGTGTGATTGGTGTTCTATTGTCTGGGTCGGACGCTGCCAGTGGACGGACGGAGGAGGGAGGAGACTTCCTGTTCATTTTAGTATTATTGAATACAGAATTGTGTGACGCTATTTAAAGATAATGATACTTGTTTTATCGAGAGAACTTAGTTATTTTGGTCCGTTTGTTGTGTTCATCTTTACATTTTAAGGATTTTCTTTTGTTTTTGCAGGGTGATTGTGATTCCCTACTCCTCAGTATTCTACACACACCTGCTTGGTTGCATCATATCACACACTTATCAGCGTCACAATCCTCCTGGCCGGTTGCCATGGCGCCACGAGTTGACTCCTCCCCCACAGGAAACGGGTGATTCAACGCTTGAAGTAGAGTTCAGATTATTGAGGAAATGCAGACCATTGATTTCCTCCCTCCCTGCAGATAAAAGTCAGACAGATTTGTCCTTTAACATCACATTTTTTATTTATATTCAACTCTGCAATACTGATCTCCTTTCTGCAGTACAAGAACATATTATATGTTGGTATAATGCCTATTCTACGTGATTAGCCCAAACCTGAGTTTGAATTGGCGACTTGCACCGACCAAATCATGATCAAACAAAGCGTCTCTGATAGAGACACCGCTTCTACAATTTGTTTACGCCTCTTCATTTCAGTGGAGAACCTCATACCTTCAACTTCAACTACATTTAATGACGGAAGATTCAAGCATAAACCCACACCAAGCTATGTACAGCCTTAGCAAACAGACTGCCATGGTCCCTGTCTCTATGACTGTTTAACTTTGGTAGTTTGAGTGGTGCTGTGTCTGTATCTAAACCAACGCCGAACATAGCATTGGCATGTCCACTGCCGGGCTGCTTCCACGCAACTAGGATCCACTCTGCCTGAACCATCCAGCATCCATATGTGTCACCATCATATCTGCTCTTTGATTGGATTGGCTCTCCCGCAGCTATTTCAGTTCTTGCGTATTTATGACGCATTGTTTCTAAAGATTACATTCTGACAAAAGTTCTATTTAAAATTGTAACAATGAAAAGTCATGAGACTTTTTCTTTACTGACACACACAGACACAAACGGATACTTTTTGTTAGTGTTTTATGTTTTGTTGCACAATCTTTATATAATCTGCTGGTATTCAAAGACCCCCTCCCTTAAATAAAGAAGCAATCAAATATACAATAGGATCCATTGGCTAAAAATATGCTGGAATCCAGCAATAGTAAAAGTGTTTAAGTTGTTAAGGTCGAAAACAAAAGAAAACTTTGTTAAAGACAAATGTACAAATGTAAATGATCAAACCTACTTTGGATACTGCTGAAAATTCATGTTTGGTTATAGTCACATAAGTGTAAATAAGGTCAGTTAGTGTCTACCAGCTCTTTCTGTCTCCTTCTATCTCCATCACTGAATTCAGGCAAACCTCTGGGGCTTGTGGCCGGACAGGAGGGGCGGTGTGGAACTACTGAACCCCAGTTTAGTACTGTATCATAGCTCTGCAGAGTTCTCAGGACCCTCAGATGCATTAATGGCAATGCGAGGCCAAAGCAGTAGGATACAGGGAAGAGCCAGGCCATCGCTACCTACCCCATCGGTGACTTTCATACCAAAAAACATGTTTTATCATTCCCTCCCGAAAGTTCCCCTTTTGTAAGAGATAATGGCTTTTATCTATGCATTTATCTTTTATAAATACGCGTTGTTTATACATTCAAACCCAGACTTCAATTAGACTTTTGTGTTTCACCGTTACCTTTGTTATCCGAAGTGGCTCAGAACAAACGCACCGGTTCTGGCTTGGATCTCCAGTTGTTTTTTCCAGACCTCTGCCAAACCCACCCTAGCTGTATACTGATCAAAAGCACACCGTACAAACTCCTGCTATTGTTGTTTTAGACTGTAGCAAACTGATAGCTCTTAGACCCTAACCCTAAGATGCTGCCCAGCACACCTCATCCATTTTTATCAAACCTCCCACTACCAGCGCTGGTTGTTTGACAACTTGCTGTAGCATTTGTGCTTTACATTTCCACTCGTGAGAGAATTTGGTTCCTTTGTAGTGTGCTAGGGTGTTTTTATTATACGTTCGATTTGGTTCTGTTCATGTGTTACAGGGTGTTTTATTACATGTGAGAATTGTCTATGTTTCGCCGGGGGCTACAAATACACCAGCTCTTTTTCTGCTACCATAGGAAACCATAGCAACACACAAAACACACAAGAACATCTTCTACTTCTGTGTCTGACTCATGACACACACACACACACACACACACACACACACACACACACACACACACACACACACACACACACACACACACACACACACACACACCTCTGCTGCATTACCTGTAGGACAATACAGCTCTGTGTTCGAGTGGAGGCTGTGTTTCCCTGCTGTCAATACACAGTCTTCCCCAACACACAAGACCCCACTGTGGAAGGTCATTTTGTTTCACCAGGCCCAGTTTGATCTGATGCAGGAGAATCAAAGCCACGCTGCCCGAGAATCGAGGCAAAATCCACATAGAATTTATGGTTTGGTTTTTGGACTTTGGGAGGAATGGCATTTAGAATTATGTTCAGGCTATGCGCAATTGTTATTTTTATTTGAATATTTTAATTTTTGACTGATCATTATTGAATAAATATTGTGAAATTAGTTATCCTCTACTTAGCATGAGACTTTTAAAATATTTGAAATGAAAAAAAAAATGAAACAAACCTATGTACTGGAAACATGTTAAGAAGAAATTGTATTCTCTTTAATTTTGACAGAATTATTTTTATTAAAATACACATCCATAAGCATATTATTTCTCTGGAATTGCTAATTTACTGTGTTTTTCTTTATTGTTAAAGTGCCCTTCTATCCTCTACGTTAAATATATTACAGGCCTGCCTGGATGATGCAGAATCATACACCCTTTCCCAGAGGCGTCTTCGTAGGACTAACACAGGTGTCGCTTATAACAGTTGTTGGTCTGCGATTTTTGTGTACCAGTAGAATAACTGGTGAAGATAATTCACATTAACCATGGACCTTTTCTAACAGAGCTGGCATAGCAGGTAAACACAGTTTATTCCTAAGCATTAACATTGGCTGGGAACATTTGGGGGAAAAGGGTCGTACACTAGGGGGCACTAGCGTTACATATACGTTTAAACGTACGATCATATACGCATACATAAGCCACCATACAATACTGAAGATACTCTGTTGGATAGAATTTCCTTGTTTTGTAAAAAGAAAAAATGAATTCTGAAGGGAATGTTGATATCAGTCATTGAAGACACACCATAGTGTAGTCGTTCTACAGCCATTGACCTGCGTTATGGTAAATCAAAAGACTTTTAATCATTTGAAGTGAATTGTAAGCATCTATATTTACTTTATTATTTAGTTTCTGCACAGTAGTGTTGACCTACTCCCACTCCTCTCTGCTGATGCAAAAAATAGAAAGACATCAAAATGTGGCAACTTGGATTGGGGAGAAAGGCGATAACACTCATGTAGGACTGTAGGATAGAATGCTATTATTACAGTTTTTTTCAGTTGCTTGAACACATTTTGCAAAATTTGGCTCATTGGGTCAAAACTCAACACACAAGCAAATAAGACATCAACACTATAAAATAAATAAACCATTCACATCTATGTCAAATTGAAACTCGGCTATCGAAACCTAACAATTCTTTGTAAAAATGGCACTCTGATGTCAAAATGAAACACACTTGCAATACACTTTCAGATCAGCAGCAACACACTGGTCTACTTTATATAAAACACTGCATTCTTTCATGTTCACTGTTTTTATTCAGTTCCACAGAGGGCACGTTTTCACCACAACCAAAACAAATACTAAATACTGTACATTGCAGTACTGTACATTACAGTGCATTAAATACAGTTTGAGCAAAAATAAATAAATAAAACCTACTGTACTGTGAACACAGAAAAACATGGCAATTGTGCATGGGTGGGCTTATGGATCCTGCCGTCTGTTGGGGTCTGGCCATAGGACCTCATCAACATCACAAGCAATATTTTCTTCCGCTAAGCATCGGGGAAAACATTGCCTTGTGTGCCGAATCCATCCATGGATTGACCCTATGTTGATGTCTCCGCAGGCCTGTTCCATTGCCTGCAGAAGAGGCATGCGAGCATGAGGTTGGCGGTCATATACGCACCATCTCCAAGCCGAAAATAATTCTTCTATGGGGTTTAGAAATGGTGTGTAAGGGGGCAAATATAGGACTGGTGAACCAGTTGCGGACCAGAGCAGCCCGATGGAAACGAACATTATCCCAGACAACAACAAACCTGGGCTGCTCTGGTCTGTCCTGTACAGCTGCATCGTGAAGTGCATCCAGAAATGTTATTATATGTTCGGTATTGAAGGGATCTAGTTTTGTTTGATGGTGCAGTAGCCCTTGAAGGCTTATGGCAGCACACAATGAGATATTTCCCCTGCTCTGCCCCGGGACTTGCACAATTGCCCTTTGGCCAATTACTGTATATTACGACCCCGTCGTCTTTTTTTGCTGAGGTTGAATCCAGCCTCATCAATGTAAATAAATTCATGAGGCTGTGCAGCTCAATCCATCTCCAAGATGCGCTGTAACAAAACAAAACACATGCAATACAGATTTTAGATGGCATTACTCAAAACACTCAACTACAGTACTACGCATACAGAACCCCCACCCCATCGAACAGGTACCTGGTACCTCTCTGAATGTATCTATGTGGTACTGATACAATGGCACATATTCAGCTGTAACTGGATGACACCAATACTGTATTGTAAATGTAAAGGACTGTAACACTTACCTGTACATATTCACGTCGAAGTCCTTTGACCCTGACACTGTTTCTGTCAAATGGGACCCTGTACAATTGCTTCATGGTAATTTGGTGCTTTACCAAGATGCGTCTGATAGTGTGCTCACACGCTCTATGTTACTGTATTGAATACTTCTCTATCTGCAAGTATTTGCTGCTGTAGCTTGTTGAGACGGATTGCATTGTTTGCTCGGACCAGGTCCACAATGGCAAGTTCCTGCTGTTGGGTGAACAGGGGTTGGCGTCCGCCCCCAGAAGGTATTCTAGTCATTCTATAGAAAAAAGCAACCACGAAAAACCAACTGTATTGGTTTGCTTCTTTTTTTTTACAGTACTGTATATACTGTACTTTACTGTATATACCATAGAAAGTACTGAAACATCTCAATGTAGATAAACACAAAACTACCACTTTTGTTCAAAAAGGAGCATTAGCCACCCTGCAATACAGTACATGTGATATGGTACAGTACTGCAAATACTCTAGATACAGTCTGAGTAGAGTAGAAAGTAGAGGGTTGAAGACATACCTGTTTTCCAGTCGGAATGTCCTTATTATGGATGAAACTGTGAAACGGCTTAGATTAGGGTGGCTCTCTGCCCAGCTTCCCTCATAGTCAGGCCATGGTTTATGACATGGTCCACCAAAGTTGCTCTTATGTCATCGGAAATAATGTTCCATGCACGGCCTCTTCCACCACGTCCTCCTCTATGTCTCTGTCCTCCTCTTCCTCCTCTACCTCTGCCTCTTGCTCTTGCTGCATCCATGCTTGCAAAGTTCGGAAAATGGCTTAACTGAGGCCTTTTTGCAGCTGGCTGATTGGTGTTCAGTTTTGGAAGAAAGTGTTTTAAGGTGTGTAAGTAAGTATTCTCAATTAACCAATGTGTTTAGGATTTTGAATAGATGTGTTTTCCCAATGGTACAATGAGATTTCCTTTTTGAATCAAGTGTCTTATGTATGAAATAGTGTGTAGTGTGCAGGAGCAAGTGTGTTGCAGAAAGGAGCAAGTGTGTTGCACAATTGCAACTAAAGTGCAAAGCAGCGCTTTTGTTTAAGGAATGGTTACATGTGTTTAAGGTATAGAAACAAAAACTTCAAGTTGTGTTGCTTTGGTCTAAGCGTGTTCTGCGTGGTCTATAGTGTTCAAGCAATTGAAAAAAACTGTAAATTAAACCTGTGTCAAAAGTAGGAGAGGACTGTAGCCTATAGTTCAATTCAACCAAATTTTGATTTTATTTCAATGATTGTTTTCAAGTCCCACTGTGTATTTCCTTTGCTGCGTGATTGCAAGGAAGAAGGAGGCCAATTTATTCTTCCGTCTTTTACGTACACATGTGACAAACATCCCTTTGTCCTTGTAAAATATACTAGAGGTCGATATTTGACAAACCTACAGACAGCAGAATCCCTGGTAGAGTACCCTCTCACCTGCTGCGAGAGAGACAATAAGATGCACCCCCCCTTGTGTTTGCACAACCCACCGTAGGCCCCCAGTCCAGCGCATGGTGTGGAGGGACCCTCCGCACTACGGGCCTTGAGCTGCGAGCTGCACAATGGAGGCAAAGCGCCCTGCCACACCGGACGGAAAACAAGCTCTTTGTATTCCTGTACAGTTCAGCCAAGTGCAACATAATTCACCGTAAACGTTGATGTTCTGTTGCTTAATAAGAATGTTATTATAATATTTTTATGTGTGTGTCACTACGAGTGTTGGATTTAAAACATTGCACAAGCTGCTGGATTGGAGAATCCCCATAGGATCTTTTGGAGCATTGCCTTTAAGAATACAGTAACCTCAGGTTAAACGGATTCATGTTGACTTCAACTTCCTCTCAGCGTAGTGGAAAGTGTTCACAATATCACCAAATATATATCAATAATGATATTCTAAAAGCCTATCCTTTCATGGGAAAGAGAATCCTCAACCTCTCACTGATATACAGTATGTCTGTATATTTACAAACACACACACACACACACACATACACACACACACACACACGCACACACACACACAGACACACACACACACACACATACACACACACACACACACACACACACACACACACACACACACACACACACACACACACACACACACACACACACACACACACACACACACACACACCCCTGTTTGTGGGTGTGTAGGCCTATAGCATCGTAGAGAACAATGGAGCTGTGGCATCATTATGTCTAGTGAGCCCTCAAGGCCTGAGAAACCCAGTGTACCGGGGGACCTCTGGCCTTCAGAATTAGGATGGAGCGTTCGCCGTGGTTGCCATGGTACATGCTAGTTACCACAGCAACCTACAGAGTTCCTGAGGGGAGATGAGGTGTTAATAACACAACACCCACACTTAGTGCCCGGTCGTCGTAATGCATATTCATAGTCACATGCTGGCCATTAGAGAGGCTCTCCATCCATCCATCCATCCCCCCCCTCTCCATCCCCCCTCTCCATCCCCCCCCCTCCATCCCCCCTCTCCATCCCCCCTCTCCATCCATCCCCCCCTCTCCATCCATCCCCCCCTCTCCATCCCCCCCCTCTCCATCCCCCCTCTCCATCCCCCCCCTCTCCATCCCCCCTCTCCATCCCCCCCCTCTCCATCCCCCCTCTCCATCCCCCCCCTCTCCATCCCCCCTCTCCATCCCCCCTCTCCATCCCCCCTCTCCACCAATCCCCCTCTCTCCATCCATCCATCCATCCGTCCATCCATCCCCCTCTCTCCATCCCCCTCTCCTTCCATCCATCCATCCACCCCCCTCTCCTTCCATCCATCCACCCCCCTCTCTCCATCCCCCTCTCCTTCCATCCATCCTCCCTCCCTCCACCCCCCTCTCCTTCCATCCATCCATCCCCCTCTCCATCCATCCATCCATCCATCCCCCACTCCAGCCCCCTCTCCACAAAATCCCCCACTCCATCCGTCCATCCACCACACGTTCTCCCGTCTATATCTTTATGAATCCATTACGGTCTCCATTTCCCCCTCCATCCATCTTTTTCGGTGCCTGCTTAATGATAATTACTCTCAGGCCAGTTGAGCGACACGGGCCTGCTGCTCAGCTAGATTGTAATGGCTTTATAAGCGCCTCTGATTGAATTGATTGACACAGTTTGAGTCTGGGTGAGATCTCCAATGTGGTGGAAAAAGCACATGGCGGTAATAAGCTCACACGTAGTCAGAGGCACAGCTCTCCTTTTATTGTCAGGTAAAGTCATAACAACACACCGTGATTGTGCAACATGTGAATAAATGAAAGCATATTGCAAATCAACAAAGTATACTTTATTCTTCTTGTCTGACACTCGTCTTGATGTAGACATCTGCGACATGTTTGCACCGTGCATTTATTTGTAGGCGCATCATAGAAGTCACGTGTACATTATTTAAATGACATTACATTATTTTCCGTAAACATGGACAAAACTGAGCGAAACTTACGCCATTGTTTTGCTGACTCCCTCGTTGACCTTGGCGGGATATACCGCCAACAGAAAGAGACGACCAGTCTGCTGAGATCTTCCTCCTTTGGGAAACTCTGCGTTCTCCTTCATTTTCTTTATAGGAGGCATGAAGGCGTGTCGCTAGATTGCTGTAACGGGTAAACAGAGTCGTGCATTTCAGCAGGCAACGGTTGGCCCGCGAGAAGTGAGGACGCAGCTCACTGAGGGAGACAGAGACTTGTTGTCATGAAAGTCAATATTTAACAACAACAAAATCACTAGTCTTCCAAGGTGCGCCACGCCAATGGAAATCTGCACCGCGTGAAGAGCAGGCGCCTGAAAACACAAAACAACAACGATGCTCACCAACGATGTGGAACTCCACACGCACCCCGTTTGCAGCCAGACAAACATCAAGCAGGAGTACCAGAGGCAGAGTCAAAAAGAGTGGGCTCTATATATACTGCCATGACTTGTGTCCTGCACACACACACACACACACACACAAACACACACACACACACACACACACACACACACACACACACACACACACACACACACACACACACACACACACACACACACACACACACACACACACACACACACACACACACACCAGCAGAAGGTATTTTAATAATGTGGAAAAGGACACAATTTGAATCTCCCGGCATCGCTTCTTTTCGTCTACAATAATTATAAATCTCTGAAAAACCAGTAAGCGACTGAACGTTAGAGTCGCCCACGCAGAATTTAAATAAACAGTTCCCTTGGTTGAAGCCAGCCTTTCTCCTAGAGCAGGCAGAGAGGGCAGGGTCGAGGGGTCGGCATGGTGTCAATAGCCAGCCAAGAAATCCAATTTACGGCCATTTTAATTACCAACAGTGCCACCCCGGGCAGAGGGACATTGAGTCATTGAAATCAAAGCTCGGCGGAATAAAAAGGGCTGAAATCTGTCTCTCAGCCCATTGCCGCAGGAGGAACAATGAGGGGAAGGGGACGCAGAAGGAGAGGGTGACTGAATAAGCAGGGATATCACTTTATTTACGGCCTGGCTGTTATTCAAGAAAAACATCCCACAGCCTGTTGAGTGGCGGATGTGCTGTGAATGACAAACAACCTGTAAATGAACCACGGGCGTCCATTTAGCGGCAGCCCCCCCCCCCACCGCGCCACGGCGCTTCGCGCAAATTTCCTGTTAATATCGCGGCCTCGCTGACATCAGCGCTGTTCCGTTTCTATTCCTCTTTAATGGCGGTTAAGCGACACGGCGCTGTCCCTTCTGAAGCCCCCCCGGCCCGACCTTGTTATTGTCTCAGCGTTGCGCGCGGGGGGGGGGGGAGTCATGGGTTCGTCTCCACGCCGACAATGATGGGGCCGCTCAGTCGCCCATTTTCGGTCGACAAAGATGTCAGACCTCTCTTCACTGAAATAATAAGTGACCACCACCTCCCCCCCACCACATACACAAACACCCCCGCCACCACACCCACGCACACACATCACCAACCCCACCGCCGACCCACACACACACCACCCCTGCTGCCAGTAAACACACCGCGCAAACACACCACCCACCACCACCACCACCCCCTCTCCCACGCACGCACAAACACACCCCCACCCTTACCCCCACACACACGCCACCAGCACCCCTACAAACACACCAACACCCCCTTACCCCTACACACACACCACCAACCCCACCATCACCCCCCGCTCACACACAAACACCCCCGCACACATGCAACCGCACACACGCACACACTGTGCTCACATTCACACACGGAATGCAGAGCAACCACCCCTTGTGTCCTACTCACACACACCTCAACACCGCCAGAAGGAATCCAACAAGCAACCCTCGTGTTACCAGGCAACCTGCTCCACATTCACAGGGACTGCCACTTGGAAATTAAGTTTGAAACAATAGCAGGGTGGGAACAGAGAGGTTAGTGGTACAATGTTGCACCTGTGAGAGACATCGTTGCATTAAAAATATATGTACTGTATACATAACCCATGGATCCTAGATTATAAACCTCAGACGTCTGCAGTCAGTCGATGCTTTTTTCTGTTAGTTTTTCTCCTGAGGCTAAGGGGTTCTGTGGAACGTCTACAGAACCCCGCTCAGCGTCCACTGACAACGAACCGCCGACGCCGACCCTGCCGGCGGCCGCGGCCCAGTTCCACAGGGCCATGTATCCTCTGTGAGGCAGCGTGAGCGTGTTGTCGGCCATCACAGTGTGCAGCAGGAGACCCAGAGCCCCTCCACAATGCAGCCATCAGAACAGCGCCCTTCTCTGTTTCTCTGTCAGCTCTCCCGCCAGCGTGCCCTGTTCCCCGTTCCCTTTCCCCTCAGTCCTTTCCCTCGTCTCCGTCTCTCCGGCCGGGTTCCTGCTCGTCGCTCGATAGCCTCCCACAGGAGACATCATGCTCAAGATATTAGCCAAGGTGCACTGGAGCCCGCTGCTCAAGGTCCTGCTGCCGGCCGCCACACAAAGGAGACACGCACGCACGCACCAACGCAACATACACATACAAATACGCACACACACACACGCACACAAACACACGCATGCACGCTTACACAAACGCACACACACACACACAAACACGCGCAAACTCACACACACGCACATACAAACACACGCAAACACACACACACACACACTAACACACACACACATACGCACACAAACAAACACAGCTAAACACACATGCACACACACACACACACACAAACACACACACACACACACACACACACACACACACACACACACACACACACACACACACACACACACTCATCCAAGTACGTGCAATGCACATGCACATAATGGGCGTCCCATTTTTCACATACCATACCCACCTTTGTTACACAGATAATCTCTCTTTCTCTCACTCTCTCCCTCTAGGCAAAAAAATAGATATATTTCTTGGTGACAATTTGGTGCAATTATTCCTCTGGATTCAGAGTAACGATTATGGGCAGCCCGCTAAATAATTCTATTTCATTACAGCGGGATAAATTGCGCTCTTCACTGGGAGATGAAGGTCTTTGTACTTAGAGGCAGCCAGAGAAATACCAGGGGAGGCGTGCAGGTAAAGGTCTGGAATAACAGTAAAGCCTCAGGGGAAATGGGCGTCTCCTTGCCCGCGCGGCCGGCATGTAAACCAACTAACCTTTGTGAAATCTGTTTGGTCCACCCGGCAGGTTACGAGCTACCAACACAATTCATTAAGAATGTCCCCTCTCCCCTTCCTCCCCCTCCAACCTCTCTCCTTCTCTCCTCTTTCTGTCCTCTCCTCGCTCTCCTCCTGCTGCTCCTCCTCCTTCCTTTCGGTTACTTTCCACGCCCTTCTCC
>NC_044056.1:15750802-15875802 GCF_902167405.1 Gadus morhua | reverse complement strand
AGGTAGTAGACATTTGCGACATGAAATACAATTGAATAAATCAGTTTCAACCAACTGTGGAAGGAATTAATAAAAAAAAATGCTGTTTTTCCTCAAGGTGGGAGACGTTAAAGCACTGGCTTCGGCATTTTGAATGATTGGAATACATAGCTTCAGTGGTGTTTTTTCCGCGGGACCCTAAAGTTAACCGAGAAGCACTCTCCGTTGCATAGGGGAGCTGTCCAATATTGTGGTGCTGAAATCTCGCTCTTTCGGTCGAGCAAACATAGACATTCCTCGAAATAGTATACCTCGACAATCACAAAGCATATACGTTTCAAGATTGTTATATTATTGGAATCAATTTGCTTTTAGTTTGGATACATTGTTGTCGGTCAAAAAACATTTTAAAAAAATAGGCTACATCTTAAATAGGCCTAGATATTATTGACTTTGATTTATCCTGTCCCAGAATTAATCGTCATCCCAAAAGCTATATTTTGTAGTGATGAAGTGACTATAAGAAAAGGTCAGTAAAGAAAGAGCTTGAGGTCTGAGTGTGGAGGTACCTGTTGATGAGAGCCGCCGCGCGCCGCCGTCCTCGTCCCCGCGGAACCGGACTCAGTAGAGATGGACATGCCCGTACTAGGACCAAAACCAAACATATACACGTCACAAGTCATGCTCCGGGACAACCAGCAGAAGTGCTGAACAAAAGCTACAGTCTTTTGCGTGATAGGTAGGCTATGCTGTAACGAATACATTCGTGTGATTTAAATCGATTATCGTGTGTCATTACACTTTGAGCATGCGGCTTCTAGTTTTGTAGAGGCTATATTTGCATTCACGGCCTACATCCTTTTTGATAGATTTCATTTTCTTTACATGTTCCAGCGGTCCTTTTATTGTCAATGACAAAGCCGGCTATTAAATAGCCTACATTGCTATTGCTGCATGCACATTGTACTAAAACCAGGGGTCTCGCCTCTTCTTCCATCTTCCCTTGCCTTTCCCCATTTTTTCCGTGAATTTAAAAGAGAAATAAGATCGACAGAAGATCCCAAACGTACCTGAATCGGGCTCTGACACTTCACCGCGTTGCGAGGCTGATGGTTGGAGGTGGTGAATAAATTCGTCCAGACTGGAGTGAGTAACTGAAGGCGAACTAACCTCCGGCTGGATGACGCGTGTTCCTTTAAACCCCCCCAGTGGTCCAACAGGTGGCCCGGCATCCTCATTGGCCGTGACGTCACCGCTCACACAACCCCCCGCGGATGGTTTTCAATCTCAAGAAACTAAAAAAAAGAAAAATAATTACACCGTGGCAAGTAGTACTGGATGTTCACATGCACTATTTGATTTCCTGTGTGATGGACTGCCTTTTATATGTTTTTCTGTTTATACGTGTTTCTGTTTCTGTCTATATGTGTTTCTATTCCACTACTTATCCTTATTCTTTCTCTTGTCATCAGCTCCAAAAAAATATCACCTTATTCTTATCTCAATACATGGCCCAAAGAAAAAAGCCTTTATTGTTGCTACGCTATTCAAGTTTCTTGTTATAGGTTGACTTATGCACGTGGCTGTAATTTGCTTCTCTTACATCATGTTTGGCCACTTTTAGATCCTTATCGTCAACAAGCAGATGGGTTTATGAGCAGCATCAATATCATATATCGATAGGTTGGATTAGGCCAATCTATGAACTGTTATATTGGAGAGAGGAGTGGACATGAGACGCATGGTCTGTATACAACGACATCATGTCAGTGTACTCATCATAGCGTCCATATTGACCGGTTGCAATAGTTTTCGGGCATACATTTAATCGATAATGCAACAATTATCTCCATTATTTCCAAACGACGCACAGAGCCATTCTGCCGCTGAACAGATCTCCTCTTCACATCTAAATTCAGTAAGGAAATGACAAAGTGGTGTATTTCACTCTAATCTGAATTCTGTACGCTTAGAAACTGACAGCTCTTTGCAAATTTCAAAATTTTCTATTGTGGTTGTCCCTCGTGAAGTGATAAATTAATAAATGGGCTACTTTTGCCGACACAAATGAACAGTTTTTCAGGGCATTGTGTGCCACGCGCATCCAGTTCTGCTTCATTCCCCGCACAGAGGACCCATTGTGTGAAAGGCTTTGTGTTGGCTTGTGCTTTCTGTTGTTACACTTGGGACTTTTTGACGCCTGTTCACGATTGACATTTGTTTGTTCTTTTATTTTTGTTTGGTGTCTGTTCACACAAAGCTGCAGTAGCACAACATTAAGCACATGGAGGACGCATGAAACACTGGTAGGGAGTACTGCTGCAGGACATCACAGCGCAGCACTGCCAGTCAGACTGGTGTAGCTGGATGGCTGTTGCGCCTCACACTGACCATGTTGCCGTGTGCTTGAACACACCGGTCTACAGAGGCCAGTGGAGACCTCTGCACTCTACCTGACTCTCTGGTTATCTCTGCACCAAGTTGTTCACAACTCCTCCAGGGCATGGGAGGCCAGAGAGGGAGAGAGACAGAGAGAGAAAGGGAGAGAGAGGGATTGGGAGGCCAGAGAGTGAGAGCGAGAGAGAGAGAGAGAGAGCTGGAAGAGAGAGAGTAAAGAGAGAAAATATAGAGTTACGGAGAGAGAGGAAGAGAAAGATAAGGATTACCATATCCATTTTCCTTCATCACACTAAATGACCTGCAAGGGGACAGAGTCCTGTCGACAGTTTCAATCATCTGCCAAAACCTAACAAGGAAAGACCCTTTCTACTTGTAACTATCTAGTTTTGGTTTTAGAGGTGTTAGCAACTACCTACCAGGCGGGGAGGGGGGGGGGGGGGGGGGGGGGGGGGGGGGGGGGGCAGTAGTAGAGACAGTGTTAGCCCTGTCTCTCCAGAGTGCTGCAGTTTGGTTTCCCCTCATCGTAACAATGCACCCACTTATGATTTGATCAAAGATGAACATGATTTCTTCTCAATTTTCAAAGTCTCAATGTATCAAATAATCAATCATTATTAAACCAATTTGAGTTGATAACTTTATTTATAATAATAATCCATTAGACCTTCCTGATATCTGAAACTCTTCAGAAAAGATTGACTGAGATTGGGAGGGGTCTTTAGATGAAAATAACATATCCATGGTTATCCATCGATGAATCTGATGAATCTGAACCAACCTGTTTACTGAGCATGAAGTGTGTTTCACTATATTCTATATATCGCATTACTTTTAATCCTTAGCATTTAAAATCATGGTTTGATTTCACAGTTGTTTCAATGGCTTCAAATTTGGGTCGGACCAACAACCTTGGGTTGATATTTTCTGCCTCTAGAAGGAAATACAAACTAAATGTCCCATATTGCAGTCAGTGAAAAAAAAAAAAATCAAATTTGAATAGTGATGGCTGTTAATGAAAAGAAGAAATTGATATGTTTCAGTGTATAAATTAAGAATCCAATGAAACTATGGGATAAATGTCCTGAATTAAATGACATGGCACAGAAAACCCCATTACTCCCACCACCACCACCACACTAATATACACACACACAATAACCAGCAGCCTCTGTTACATGCATAAAGGCACAATTATAGCACGATGGTGTTTTTAATGAGCTGTGGAGTGCCACCCTGGCAGAGAGATCTCTGGTTACCTGTGTCCAGAGAGAGTGGACAGAGCCCGCGCACCTAGGCAGATGGCCCTATCGGGGGTGAGTAAACCAGCGCAACGCTCAGCCGTGTTTGGCTTAGTGGACTATAAGTAATTCATTGTGTTTGTTAAGAACCAGCATCTGTCGACCCTCCTTGGCCCCTAGATACACACACACACACGCACGCACGCACGCACGCACACACACACACACACACACACACATACACACACACACACACACACACACACACACACACACACACACACACACACACACATACACACACACACACACACACACACAAACAGACGGACAGACATACACACACAAACACACACACAAACGCACACACTTACATTTACACACACGCACCCACCCACGCACGCACCCACACACATGCACACACGCATGCACACACACACACACACACACAGACATGGATGCACGCAAGAGCCTACACAGAAACAGATCTGCATATATAGTCAAGGCACCACAGATCTATAGGACAGATCTAACGCATAACAATATCTCACTGCTAAATAAGAAAAGAAGTGGTGCACATTTGTGTGTATGTAGAATCTTTGGGCCCACAGGATTATTTTAAATGCAAATGAATTGTGTTTGGAGGAAGTGTAGCTCAGTACTTAAATCTCTGCAGGGAATGGTTTACTGAAAGGACTCAGATTTCCTCCCATGCACCTGAAGACAATTCAGACGATTCATTAAACTATATTTAATTGCACAAACATGCTAGATTGGCAAGATTTCATGATTAAAAAGGGCTCACCCACCGAGTGGGCAGGTGGGTGGAGGAGAGGTGAAGATTTGGTTCCATGTGGCATGTTCAGATCATAGCCTGACCTTTGACCTCATTACCCAGTGCACCTCATTGCCAAGGCCGCATAGGACAACTGCTACTCCTGCTCCTTCTTCTCTTCTTCCTCCTCCTCTTCTTCTTCTTGTTCTTCTTCCTCCTCTTCATCACCTTCTTCATCTTCTTCTGCTCCTCATCATCTGCTCCTCTAAATGGGAGCCTGAAACCATTAGTAGAAGACATATAGAGAGTGGTACCAGTGAGGGGAACTTCAGCTCCATTTTCTTTTTCCTGCTGAATCTTATTTTTCCCAATCTATGTTCTCCTGTACATTCTTCATCCGGTATGACTCTTGATTGACATGCTTATTGTATTCAGATTTACATTTTGGAAGAGAGAGAGAAATCTTAAAGCTAATGCAGCCAGCCATTTTTGTCATAGTTTTAGTAGTTTTCGTTTTAAAAAGCAATATGAGTTTTAAGAACCTCTGGTGGGTATTTTTGAAATAAATGTCAGCATTGAGATGTGCTCTTAGTGGTACTGCCATGCAGGTCCAGTATTTAATATTCCCTGATGCTGACAGTCAATGCCTTCTTGAAAGTACTTGTGCCTTCCTCTGTTCTGCACAATGCTAACCGAGTAATAACAGAAAAGTGGCCATCACTGCCCGCTTTCAACACTCACTCTCAAATGGCAGAAATTGCAGTCCTGCTAAGAGACCCTGGCTGTTAAGAGGGTGGAGGAGGGAGGATGGGTTGGTGGGGGCTAGGGGTGAAGCAGGTGCAGTGGGCTCAAAAATCTTCCTTTAAGATGGATTTTATCCCCCAAATTCTCTCTTGGGGTGACTGACCCTTATAGTTAAATTAGAACATTTCACCCATAGTTAAAAGGTTTGGATTTTCTCTGCTTGCACTCCATCTTGCTCATACAAGTGAGCCCCTCTGTCTGTTATTCAGAATTAAATTAAGGCAACATCGTTCATATATACACATACACAAACACACAAACACATACACACAAACACACTAACACTCACACAAACTCACAGACACACACACACACACACACACACACACATACACACGTGCGCACACACACACACTTACACACTCTCTCAAACACACACACACACACACACACACACACACACACACACACACACACACACACACACACACACCAACACACATATACACACACACACACACACACACACACACACACACACACACACAGACACACACACACACACACACACACACACACACACACACACACACACACACACACACACACACACACACACACACACACACACACACGGTGCATGTGACAGCAAGTGTTTTTTTTTGTCACACTTACATACACAGACAAAAACAAACATGATGGTAATTCCTACTCTCAATGACCAAAACATAATCATTCTTTTTGACATGTGCCTACACTGACATGTGTACTGGTGGTGTGTTCTCTGTTTTTTTTGCCTGGTTTTGGCTTTCCATGGGGTAACCCAAATCTGAAATTACAACTCACTTGAAGGTAATCTAACCAGAAAATGTGGAACATTTAGCAGTAAGGGTTCTCTTCTAATTCACTGCAAACAGCGACCGGGGAGAGACTAAGATATCATTTCAATGTTTTCAGCTTCTATAAAAGTTCATGTTATCACCGCTGAATACATTTAGATGAATAGATAGGGTAATTTATTTGTGGTGTTAGATGTGGTTTATTTATGCAAAAATAACGACTACAATTAGGATTGGCATTTGGTATGAATATGAATGAATGAACTGTGTAATTGACGTGTACACCACATTTCTTTCAATAATTCAGAAGAGGGGACTCCAAGAGAACCTTCATAATGCTGCGTTGATTCCAAACAGGAAGTACGGGAGACGGATCATCACAGGCTGCATAATGTTCTTTCTACTATGCGTACATGCGTACCTGCCACCCATATTAATGTATATATACATATACATACATATGTATGCATGTATATACATATACATATATATATATATACACATTTATATGTATATATGCATATTTTATATACATATATACATATTTTATATACATATATATACATGGAAAGAAGGATTAGAAATAAGGTTCTTTGATTACTGTAATTGTTTTCCCTTCCATATAATCACCACGAACAAACACATGAAAAGTTCACCAACATAATCAAGATGTCCTACTGAAATAAGGATGGATTGAAAAGTTCAGCGTTCACCCTTTAAATGTCAAATACAACTATCAATTGAAAGAGTATTTTTCACATGTGTGCCTTAGAAATCGTTTTAACACTTATTTTTGTAGTTTGATTGTGGCAGAATACTTTTCATTAAGATGTACTTTGATTGCAATGGTAAAATGTGGTGCACGTGAGGAAACTTAAAATGGAATAGCCGGCAATTATCACTCAATTCCCTAGCGAGTCATGAAGCAAATGCGCTGCATTTGGTGGCTGCGGGGGATGCATTAAACTGTGCGCCTATATGTGAAAAAATCACAGAAGATGATTGATTATTTATTTCTCCTGTGTGAATGACTTCCAGCAACAGAGTTAACAGTTATGTGCGTGGACACAGGGTATTTTGGTATATTTTGGTTAAGTGAGAGAGTGTAATCATCTTAAATATGTCCTCCTTAAATATGGAACAATTTCCATATTTTTCGGTGAGAAAAAACAAAGCATATACTGCTATGCATATGCATGCGATTTTATGGAAGCTACTGGCAGATGGCAAAACTGTTTAAAAAATAATTGTACATTTTTCCAGTAGAGAGGCCTCAATGGCCATTTTGAAGGGGTACGATTTTAGCCCCATCCTGGCAGCCCCATGAGGAAATTTTCATTCCGAGAACATGCAGGCACAAAATAAGAGATAAAGGGCAACATTGGGATTTTCTATTTGCACATTTTACAACTTTCTCTGGATTTCTGTGGTGTGGTGGTTTCTAAAGTTTCCCCTTCTAATTACACAATTACCAAATGCATGCACTTAGTCATACAAAGAGACATAAATAGTAACGAGAAAACAGGTATTTCAATAAAAGACACGCAAATGCATGTAAGCCTGCACGCATTCACATACTCACGCATGTATTCTTAAACAGACACCGACAAGCACGCACACACACACACACACACACACACACACACACACACACACACACACACACACACACACACACACACACACACACACACACACACACACACACACACACACACACACACACACACACACACACACTCATACGCACAGGTCATGCTGAAAAGAAAATGTCATTAGATTTTGAAGTAGGTAATTTCACATCCTTTTCCTGATGCTTCCCGGCAGTTTTCTTTGTAAGACCTACATTTATGGCTCGCTGAATTTGCTTTTACTGAAATTACAACTTGGTTCTTTGGTCAAGGATAATTGTACACTGCACCATTAACTTCTTCCAACACCGAGGTACTCAGGTTGATAGGGAGGAATAATATATGGAATTTCCGCAAGGTATTTGTTTCAAATAACGCCATTGCAGTAATGCTAATAATACAAAAATGCTGTGGTAACATATCTGCATCCAGAAGATTGACACATGTTGGCGTGCACATAATGCAATGTCGGTGGAGCGGTACCATGGGTTCTCCCCTGTCTCATCTGGACAGAGCTCAAGGATCAGAATGGAATCTACTAGAATCCTCCTGGGAGCAAACTGTGGCTCAGGTGACCTCAGTTGGGCTGATGTCAAGATGTGGTGATGTCGTTAAATAAATAATACAGTTACCCATTTCTTTGCCGTTGAGTTCAAATTAAATCTAGAGTAGGTTCAGCGATGACAAAACCCAATTTGTTGTTCTGTGAGCGAACATGGTGTCAAGACCATTGTGACATTACTAAATTCACTACAAAGCGCACACCCAACCAATCCTGCCCTCATTGGGCTTGCAACAGTCCTTTAAAAACGGTGCAGATTACAGTCATTAAATCAGGATGCTTGAGTTAATGTTACTCATTTGTAAATACATCTTCAAGTTAACTAATCGTCATAAGTGTTGGTTTTAAGACGGTTTGGTGAGAGTGGGGTTAATGATGTATTGATTGCTGTTAGCTTTGACACCACTCATGTATTTATTTTGCTGTGTGATTAAAGCCTGGCATTTACTGACAAAGAGCACAGTATTCTGTTGCACTGCTTTAAAAATTGCGTTAAGCCGAAGGGAATGGGCCCGTAATGCTTTTAGTGTTGCTCACTACGGTTTTCATCTGGCAACATACCATCTTATTATTTGTGTCTAAAGATACCTAGGTCCCTGGAGGTCCAGTGGAATATGTTGCTGAGATTATCCCTCGTTCAACCAAGAATTTTTGCAAACCTGAACAAATACATCCTGATAGCGATATATAGAATAGTATTGGATTAGATAGAAATAGAGAAATATAAGGCCTTCCGTTTCAGCTCTAGCATTTAGATAATATACAGGCTCACATATAATATAACATCATATCCTATAATCTCAATATCATATAACATAATTTGACACCTGAGGGTCTTATTATATTGTTGACTTATTGTTATACCCATGGATGTGTAACAATAAGTCACCGTTGATATTCCAGTTTTTTAACTTGAAGTTTTTGTTGCTAAAATAAACACGTGTAAAAGCGCTGCTTTGCAATTGTGCAACACATTGCTCCTTTCTGCAACACACTTCCTCCTGCATACTACACACTATTTCATACGAGACTTAGTTCAAAAATGAAATCTCAGCGTACCATTTGGAAAACACATTTATTCAAAATACAAAACAAAATTGGAAATTGAAAATAGGCCTACCGGTGTGTAAATACAACCCTGACCTGAAAACACTTACTTACAAAACTGAACAACAATCAGCCAGCTACAAAAAGGCCAAAGGGCAATTGTGCACGTCCCGGGGCAGCGCAGGGGAAATATATATCATTGAGTGCCTCCAAAAGACTTCGAGGGTAACTGCACCATCATGCAAAAATAGGTCCCTACAATACCCTACATATCATCACATTTCTAGATGCACTTCATGATGCAGCTGAAGAGGACAGATCAGTACAGCCCCAGTTTGTTGTTGTCTGGGACTATGTTAGTTTCCGTCGGGCTGTTTTGGTCCGGAACTGGTTCAAAATCCACGAACAATTTGAAGTCCACGAACAATACTTGCCCCCTTACTCGCCATTTCTAAACCCTATAGAAGATTATTATTTTTTGGCTTGAGGATGGCGCGTATATGCCAACCACATGCCCGCATGCCTCTTCTGCAGGCAAAGGAACAGGAGACATTGAGCTAAGCCTTAGGTCAATCCATGGATGTTTTCGACACACAAGGCGAGGATCCATAAGTCCACCCACGCACAATTTACGTGTTTTTCTGCGTTTACAGTACCGTAGGCTTCTGGAATGTGCAGGATTGAGTATTAGATTTCTTTTGGTTGTTGTGAAAAACGTGCCTTTCTGTGGAAGTGAATAAAAACACTGAACATGAAAGACTGCAGTGTTTTATATAAAGTAGAGTAGTGTGTTACTGCTGATCTGAAAGTGTATTCATGATACAAGTGTTGATAATTTTGTCATCAGAGTGACATTTTGACAGAGGATTGTTAGGTTTCGATAGCAGAGTTTCAATATGACATAGATGTGAATGGTATATTTCTCAGTGTTGTGTCTTATTTGCTTGTGAGTTGAGTTTTGACACAATGAGCCAAGTTTTGGAAAACGTGTTCAAGCAACGGGCAAAAGCTGTAATGGCGGGTCGGGTCCAAGTTTAAAAGATGCAACGCGGTTTCCATCCTGAGATGACGCTGTTGATTCCTACTGCCGTTAAGTCATCAACAGCCAAACTCCGTACCAACGAGTTCTGGAAGCTCTTCTTCCCTGCTTTCATGCCGTCGCCCTGTAGCTTTAGCTATAATAATATCAGGCATATCCACGCCGTTTTTATAGAAATGTAGCTAGATTGAATACACGTGAAAAACTTCTAATTTCCGAAACGTTCCTATTAATACGGAGACCATTTGCGAATAACATTAACAGCAAAGCTCCACAAGTTCAAATACAAAGCTAGATAGAGAGCTCAGAAAGTTATCCAAGACTGGGATGTATGATGCTTCTTGAAAAGCTGGACGGTTGACTTTCTTGAACAATGAGTGAGTAACCCGTTTATAGTTTAACATAGTAGTGTCGTCGTCCTGGTCGTTCCAGCGCTTCTTTAAATACTTTAGTAAATGTGGCGCTGCCTGATGTTTTCCCAATGCAATTATAATGTGTGTTTACAGAGCAACGCGCCTCTGGTACACTGAACCAGAGTTGATTGAAATCTAACGTTCCTTGACGCCTATGTTTCTGTAACCTTGTGGTAGGTCATTTGAGTCAAATGTAGCAATTAACATAGTTCTCTTCTTGCTTTTAAGATCAAGGGGCAACGTGTTATCCAGCGTCTTAGTTGAATTTACAGCATTCCCACTGATGGTGAGTTAATTACATGAGGGATGGCTGTAGTTGAGCTTTTGAAAAGCAAATCACAGAATAATCTGTACTTTAGCATTAGTATATCATGCTATGTATGACTATGAATGGTTCAGTATTTTTGTCTCCTATCTCTACATGCATCTTGCAGTTTTATGTGCAAGAAGTACCTACACCCAAGATGACTGAGAATAGTTTGTGACGCAAGTCCTCCCGTGTCACCATATTTGGCACCACCACCACAAGTCCTATCCGGCCACTGAGGACACCAACACACTCCCACTGCATCCGATGCGAGCCATGGAAGATGACAGCCCCACGCTGAAGCCCAGGAGGATCCAGAACCAGAACGTGGTCCACCGCCTGGAGAGGAGGCGGGTGAGCTCCGGCCGGGCCGGCGCTCACTGGTACCGCGTGCGCTGCTTCCACCAGAACCTGTTCCCCAACTTCACGGTGGTCAACGTGGAGAAGCCCCCGTGCTTCCTGAGGAAGTTCTCTCCCGACGGACGCTGCTTCATCGCCTTCTCCTCCGACCAGACGTCGCTGGAGGTAAGCCAATGGAAATCCAGGAGATACCTGGGTTGACTTCAATTGAATACACTTTATTGTCTCATCGGGACAGTTGTTCTTGGACTCTGGTTGATGACTTGGTACTAACACACACTGTATGTTAAGCAGAAGTGGAAAGCACTCTACTGCTCCTACAACCAAAATAAAAAAATACAAAATAATTAAGTGATGCTTACTATTTTTTCTTTGATTGTTCCTGTCCGTACTTGTATCTTGCTCAATAAGGATACATGTAGAAGCCTCATCTAAGGTTGATTGGCATTATGCTCACCAATAATGAGTCATTAGTCGGGTAAAGGGATGCAAAATAATAAGAACCTCCTTCAACCTAAAGTATGATGTTTCAATTGTAATGTAGCCCCCAATCCTTCTTTAACTCTGCTACTCACAAAGGACGTGAGAAATGAACCATTGCTGCAAGACAAACACGTCCCCAATAGCGTGAAACCTCTTCAAGCGGAGAGGCTGTGAACAGTTGAACCAACAGATTAACCTCAGGCTCCCCTGTCTCCCCAAACGTCCACAGATCTATGAGTACCAGGGCTGCCAGGCGGCCCAGGACCTGCTCCGGGGCCAGGAGGGGGAGACCCTCTCCACGGCCAACGACCAGCGCTCCCTCAACATCCGGGGGCGGCTCTTCGAGCGCTTCTTCTCCCTGCTGCACGTCACCAACGTGGCGTCCAACGGGGAGCACCTGAACCGCGAGTGCAGCCTGTTCACCGACGACTGCCGCTACGTCATCGTGGGCTCGGCCACCTACGTCCCGGAGGACCCTCCCCCGTACTTCTTTGAGGTAGCGCAGCAGCTCTCTCCGCTCCACACTCGCCCTTCGTCGTCTCCCCGGTCTCCGCTCGTCCAACCAGGGCGGTCTCTGGAGGACGAAGGGATGATGAGTTAGGGGTGCTTTTACATTGAAGTTAGTTTTGTTTGTATGTGGCGTTTAAAAAAAAAAACGCCACAAAGAGGTTTTGTTGCATGTTAGTCGTAATCGACGCATGCAATCGTGCATTTATTCCAAAAGTTTAGTTGGGGATTTCCTCTACAGGGCAGGATGTGTCTTTACTGGTCTACACAAAGTGCTCCCTACAGGGCAGGATGTGTCTTTACTGCTCAGTAAAGACACAGTAAAGATACTGGTCCTTTTTTTTACTGTTGACTGCCAAACCCGGCAGTGCTGGTCTGGGAGTCAGGGACCATCATCGGCCCCTTGTCCCCAGGGCCGTGGTGGTGAGGAGTGCCACTTACGCCGTCCCCTCCTCCCCTGGCCAGGTGTACCGCAACAACGAGTCGGTGACGCCCAACCCGCGCTCGCCCCTGGAGGACTACTCCCTGCACGTCATCGACCTGCACACGGGGCGCCTGTGTGACACGCGCTCCTTCAAGTGTGACAAGATCATCCTGTCGCACAATCAGGGCCTCTACCTCTACAGGAACATCCTGGCTGTGCTCTCCGTGCAGCAGCAGACCATCCACGTCTTCCAGGTGGACTGGCACGCACACACGCACACAGGTTTAATCAGTCATAGAGGGTCATGTGTGGTGTTCAAAGCTCTGTACAGAGTGTCTATGTGCTGCGGGCCACAAATCGTTTTCACACCGTCAAAAATGCCCATCTTATAGCCGCCTTTTTCCCGGCATGGTCTGCTCGTTTACAATGACTGAGGTAATATACCGGCTTGATTTCGCAGCCCAATTCCCGTCTCGAAACCTACACATATTTGGGGTTTCATTTTCATTACCGTGATTCGACGGCATCATGTATCAGGGGCGCGATATGGGTAGCGTCGTTGGATTAGGGCTGGGCGATTAATCACATTTTTTATTTACTTTTCATCAAATGTTTTATAGAAAGTGCAGAACAGCTGGAATCATATCTGTACGTTAATTTAAATTTGAAATTTTTGACCATTCGTGTATGTATAAGGCGAAATTTCAAAGTTCTTAGTTACTAAGTGCTTTTGGGAGAGACATGCTGAATAAATACATCATGTTTTTCAAACTCAAAAATAATCGTTTGAATAAGCGCAATTTCAATATTGACCAAAATAATCGTGATTATGATTCTGTCCATTATCGAGCAGCCCTACGTTGTCTCTACAACAGAAACAACGCAGTGACATCAACAGGAGTTGTTCTAACAGTCGCATTTGACGAAGACGGTGAAAGATGGCGCAATCTCCGAGAAAGCAGCAGAGGAGCTTTCCTTACCAGGCTTTCGCCGGGATCAAATCGTGTTTATAGCCTTCACTCAGAGTAGCAATTTATTCGTAAGAGGTCTACGCTCCGTGCGCAGCCCCGCTTAATCCAACGAACCAAATCACGACCCCACCCGCTTGGCAGTGTAGAAAGGCCTACAGTGGTTAATGTGTGCTGCAGGCCACAGAGGCTCATGTGTGTGTGGTGGCCCCCCCAGGTGACGGCCGAGGGGACCTTCCTGGACGTGAGGACCATCGGACGCTTCTGCTACGAGGACGACCTGTTGACGCTGTCGGCCGTCTCCATGGAGACGCAGGCGGAGGGGCAGCCGGGCTTCCCCCGCCTCTACACCGACAAGACCATCAACTCTCTGAAGCACCGCCTGCTGGTGTACCTGTGGCGGCGGGCCGAGCAGGACGGAAGCGCCATGGCCAAGAGGAGGTGCGTGCTGCCCCTCTCTGCTCCTCCCACTCTCTCTGCTCCCCTCTCTGCCCCTCCCACTCTCTCTGCTCCTCTCTCTGCTCCTCTCTCTGCCCCTCCAACTCTCTCTGCTCCTCTCTCTGCCCCTCCCACTCTCTCTGCTCCTCTCTCTGCCCCTCCCACTCTCTCTCTGCCCCTCCCACTCTCTCTGCCCCTCCCACTCTCTCTGCCCCTCCAACTCTCTCTCTGCCCCTCCCTCTCTCTCTGCCCCTCCCCCTCTCTCTGCCCCTCCCACTCTCTCTCTGCTCCCCTCTCTGCTCCCCTCTCACTCTCTCTGCTCCCCTCTCTGCCCCTCTCACTCTCTCTGCTCCCCTCTCTGCCCCACCCACTCTCTCTGCTCCTCACTGTCACCTTACTCCTCAGAGGCTAAATACAACGTTTGTGAGCTTACTATAAGAGGGTCAATAATATGAATCTCAAAGGCCATTGGAAACAACATGACAGGGAAACATGTCAACAATTTGAATTGTTGATTCATCTTTTGATAATTTTTCTGATTACGTTTGGTAAATAATTGCAGGTTACAGGAGCCCTGAGTGATTTTGATTTCAGGTTGCTTTATCGGCATTGTTTATTGGTGTTTATAATTTCTTTATTATGTTCAACCAAAAAATATTTCTTAAGCTATCAGTAGATATTTGTTGTTTTTACCTAGATTATGACTTGAATTAAATATTCAATAATGGATTTAGGAGGAACAACAACATTCTGCGTTTATCACCATCATTCACAAACCCCAGGTTTGTGAAGGATAATTTCTATAATTTCTTTTTCAAGTCATTATTTAAGTAAAAATAACAGATCTACCAATTCCATAAGAAGGGTCAGTATTTGGTTGCACATAAGGTGCAACCAAATACAACGGCACAGGTGGTGTTATTGTAATGGTCTCCCTCATGTGTTCACCTGCTGGTGGTGCTGTGGTAATGGTCTCTCTCCTCATGTGTTCACCTGCTGGTGGTGCTATGGTAATGGTCTCATGTGTTCACCTTCTGGTGGAGCTCTGGTAATGTTCTCCATCATGTGTTCACCTGCTGGTGGTGCGGTGGTTATGTTCTCCATCATGTGTTCACCTGCTGATGGAGCTCTGGTAATGTTCTCCATCATGCTTTTCCCAGGTTCTTCCAGTTCTTTGACCAGCTGCGGAGGTTGCGCATGTGGAAGATGCAGCTGCTGGATGAGCACCACCTCTTCATCAAATACACCAGCGAAGACGTGGTCACGCTTCGAGTCACCGACCCCTCACAGGTAGGAGAGCAAGCGCCAGCAATGACCAGAGATAAGCAGACATTAGGTGACAGTGGATTGTGTTGGGACTTCTCCTGTGTTATGCGTTCAATATCCAAATGTTTCATATAATGGCCTGGTCAGAAGGGAAACGTAACATCATTTTTTAATACATGGCTTATCGTCATAATATTTAGAAATTGAACATTGGTACATTTTGTTATGGAAATGTGTATGATGTAGCAAAAAACTGACCAATTACTTGTAGAATAGTAAATAGAGAAATGTGCGTGTTTTTAAAAGAGGGAGGTAGCATGGGTGATACCACCGTGAGGTCGACCAATTATTGGCCCGGCTGATATTTGTAAAAAATAGTTTTTTCATGTTTATTATTTTTACTTAATATTTGTGACTGTTGCGTCTTGAATAAAACGGAGCCTAATTTATCGGTGACTATGGGTCCAAATATCGGTTTCCGGGAGGATTTTTTTAAAAAGACGTGGAAATCGGCCATGAAAAAGCAAAACGGGCTGAGGGAACGGCCTTCAACAGGCAGGGTGCTGGGAAGCCCAGGGAACCCATGAAGGCCACCACACGGTGCTGATCCCGGTTCTATCCCCCCACCCCTGACCTTACTCCAACCAACACACACATGGTGCTGTTCTGCAGTCAGAAGCACTGTTTGAAGAGCGAACCATTGACTGACAGCTAGTCTCCCCCCCCCTTCCCCCAGCCGTCGTTCTTCGTGGTGTACAACATGGTGTCCACCGAGGTGCTGGCCGTCTTCGAGAACACCTCGGACCAGCTGCTGGAGCTGTTTGAGAACTTCTGCGACCTGTTCCGCAACGCCACGCTCCACAGCCAGGCCGTGCAGTTCCCCTGCTCGGCCTCCTCCAACAACTACGCCCGACAGGTCCAGAGAAGGTCAGAGGAGCGCCGGGTACTCTGGGGGTTCCACTCATTACCATGACTTCATTTTCTCCGGGTTTGACCTCAGCCATGTGGGTTTTGGTTGTCGCTGGCGGCACAACAGTGTTCTGCGGTGTTTGCTGGGAACTGGATCTCCCCCGGCCTGAACCCAGAGGAACTGGAGGTGTCCCCCCCGGCTGCACATCACGATGTGAACCGGAGCTCGGCCTCCGACCGGGGCTGCCTCGGGAGGGAACCCATTGTGCAACCGTTGCTTCTGATGATGCATTACTTACTGATTTTCTCTGATGGTTATTGTTAGAACCCTCTGGGTTCAGCAGTGCTTATTGAACATGCTAAGGTTCTCCTCCTCCATCCACGGCGTCGTGGTGGTCTACCTAGTGACCACGTCTCCCCCTCCCAGGTTCAAGGACACCATAGTGAACGCCAAGTACGGCGGGCACACGGAGGCGGTGCGGCGGCTGCTGGGCCAGCTGCCCATCAGCGCTCAGTCGTACAGCAGCAGCCCCTACCTGGACCTGTCGCTCTTCAGCTACGACGACAAGTGGGTCTCGGTGATGGAGAGGCCCAAGACCTGCGGGGACCACCCCATCAGGTACCAGGCTGCCGCATGCATGCACCCACGCCCAGAGCCTCCCACCCACGCACGCTCGCTCCCTAACACCCACCCTCCCACCTTATCAGGTACCCGGCTTATGCAACCACCCTCCCTCCCTCCCTCCCCATCAGGTACCGGGCTGCCCCGCCTGCCCTCGCCCAGACCCTCCCACCCACCCACCCACCAACCCTCTCCAGATCAGTGTCAATTGAGTCCTCCAACCGCGCGCCTCTCGCCCTCTTTTCCCCAGGTTCTATGCGCGGGACTCGGGCCTGCTGAAGTTCAAGATCCAGGCTGGTCTCCTGGGTCGGCCCGTCAACCACGCCGTGCGGCGCCTGGTGGCCTTCACCTTCCACCCCTTTGAACCCTTCGCCATCTCGGTGCAGCGCACCAACACGGAATACGTGGTCAACTTCCACATGAGGCATGTCTGTGTGTGAGGCTGAGCGAGAGGTGTGTGTGTGTGTGTGTGTGCGCGCGTGTGTGTCTGTGTCTGTGCCTGTGTGTGTGTGTGTGAGATTGTGTGTGAGACATGCGCTCACACCTGTGGCACCGCGCTGGCGATGACTACACCTTCAATCAGCCCCTCGGTGGGGGGCATCATTGTACGGCGGCCCCCTCCATCCCGCCAGAACAGCGGCCGCCTCTCCATCAGCCCCCCCGCACAGCGCAGAGCTCCGCGGGGAGGGAAGCCCCTGATGAGAGGCTGGGGTAAATTCCCATCCAAGACATTTGCAGGGATTTTAAATGACATTTTAAGTCTTTTTTTTCTATATATTTCTTTATGTAAATATTTTATCGCAATAAAGTGATCGATCTTATATTATCTAACTATTTTGTGTTTGTTCAATAAGGGTGCTTGTGTGTTAGTTCTTTGTAATAGGAGTATATATTGCATAACCAACGCGATGCTTTTTCCTAAATGCCTGGAAAGGCGAATCTCCCGGGAATCCAAACAAACAGCGTTATGTTGTAAAAGACCATTCATGTGCAAAGTCTGGTGAGCAGACGGGGGTCTGAGGGGCGCGGGGGGGGGGCCTCCGGCTGGGACCTGGAGGCAGATGTCAGGGGTCAGGTTGGGGTGGAGAGCAGATGTGAGGGGATTAACTGTCCAGGTAGCCTCTGGTTACATACGGTCCACCAGCAGCGCGCGCGTGTGTGTGTGTGTGTGTGTGTGTGTGTGTGTGTGTGTGTGTGTGTGTGTGTGTGTGTGTGTGTGTGTGTGTGTGTGTGTGTGTGTGTGTGTGTGTGTGTGTGTGTGTGTGTGTGTGTGTGTGTTTTTATGAGCGAGTGAAAGAAAGCAAATAGGCCGTATTAGAATACAGACGGCTCTCGATGGGAGGATGGAGAGAATCAGATAGCGTGGGATGGAGGAGGAGAAGAGGGATCTAAGCAGCGGACAGGGCAGGAAGTGAAATGGGTTTTCAGGCAAACAAGGACAATAAATGTTTATTCATATGTCCAGCGGGTTGTTTGTGTGTGTGCACGCGCACGCGTGCAACTGTTGGTTAATGAGTGCTCATGGCCAATGAGTGTGTCTGACCCCAGCGCATAAGCTCCCTTTAGGTCACGATGATCGGCAGGTTAGTGTTTGCGTAACCAAGGTGACAGCGGGCTGTGTTAATCAGTTAGTGGTGGGGCCCACCCACCAAGCAGGCGCAGATAAGATGACCCGCAGTGGGACATGACTTACCTGACTGGCCCTCTCAAACCAATTGGACTCAACGTTGATACACAACAGCTTTATTCTCTTGGATGTGCCATTGATCACTTATCTGAACCTCAGCAAAATGAAGTGAATGCTTGTATTTTCAATTGCATACCTACTGTTACCTATTCAATGTGCTGAATAGGTTGACCAAACCGAATGTTCGTCAAAGGTGCCATTGATTGAGTGCCTCTCAAATCCTCTGAAAAAATGAGGCCAACACTTTTTAGCATTTTCAATTGCATACCTGGGAACCACTAAGCTGGAATGGAAAATTGAAATTTTAAACCACTCTAAAATAATGACTAGTTTGAAATGGGTTAGATTTTTCTTTTTTAAGCCAGCGAGGGAACCGGATTCTGAATATCAGTTCACTGCCCTAGAGGGCATTCCGTGGACCACTACCAAATTCAACATCCATAAAACAGAAACACTGAAATAACCTCCATTATGGTTTGTACAGCGTATTAAAGCATACAATATACGTTGTAACACTTGTGTTCTTTGTATCCGATAACCCTAGAGCCGTTTTGCCGGGCCGTGGTTGCTACGGAAACATACCCACTCTGCATGGTAACCCAGCCTCTACTAATTGCTGTTGTCTTGGCAACGGTCCAGTCAATATAATCCAGAAAATGGCATAATCCTTGATGTTTGCTATTGCAATGGTGGTTTGTTCAAAAACTTGCCATCGTATTTGACGCACCATGACAAAATTCCGCACATCATTTGGAATGTTAGAAATGGGTGTATTGAATGTAGTTCCAATTGACTTGATCAAATAAATCAAAGTACTGCAGGTAGATTGGCAATCCATTTGCACAGTACCGATTTACATCTAGGCATGGTAATAATATAGAATAAGCCTTGTGTTGATGTGTGATAAATTAATTAATCATGACATTGAAGATGAGAGTATGTGTAAAATGTGTGACACAGAAGTAACACGTTTAGGAGGAATGTGTTTAGTGCCAAAGACATTTGGCACAGCTATTTCTCCAAGCCTGCTTAGGAGGGCTGGGGGATCTGAAGAACCCCCCATGTACTCTCTGCTGTTTGCGCTGCTGCATTATGGACAGCCAAACAATATACACGTCCACAGCTTTGTGTTTTTTGCGTGTGCATTCATTTGACACATTTAATCACAAAGGCCTATTTTGTGTTCTCAAATCAAGACTTTAGATGGCCTATTCTAAGCATACTTGCACAAACCCTTTGGTGCCAAGTTTTTTCTGTCTTTGGTATGGGGTTCTTCATGCAGATTTCATATATCTCATGAGATTATTTCATTTGGAATTATTCGATAATGCATTTAGTGTTTTTCCTTGAACAGGCTTGGCTTTATGGCACATATGGATTTTCTCGCGAGGTTGTGGGCACTGGCAATAGAAGTGTAGTGGTGGAGGAGGGGGGATGTAATGATTTTCCAGAAGCATAATCTAAGACCACTTGGGCATAGACCTGCTGCTTCTTAAAGAGCTGGATTTGTACAAAATATTTCCTGCTTTTCTGAGATGCTTGTGGAAGACGCTGGTCTGTGGAGCACAGGAATATATATTTTTCTTAAGTAGAGGTTTTGTTGGATTCAGCATAAATGGGACAATGTTGAACTCCATTGTCATCTTATTCAACTGGATGGAGAAAATAATAGGAATAAATCAGTTGTAGCATCAGTTCCTCGTTTTACAGTGCCCTCTAATAGTTTAAAGGCAGATGATTATTTTTATGTAAGAGGGTTAATCACAAATAAAGTATTAAATACAATACAGGATGGTGTGCTGAGAGACCAAATACTAACCGGTCTGAATATCTTGAATTGGAAGAGTTACTGCCATTTACACATTAGAATTTATTTTATGAAGACTAGTGCCTGCAAAAAACAGACCATCGGAAAACCAATAGAGGTAAAATAAATGTACATAAATTTCGACCTAAAACTTTCATTCTTTAGATTTGAAATACCACAAGCACGCACGCACATTAAGTAAAGCCTGCTGCCCACCTAGCCTCTTTTTCCCTACAGGGGATGCTATCGATGAACGCACCATTGTTTGTTTCTCAACATGGATTCTTGCAACAATGTCAACATTTAATATCATAAGGATAATCTGGTGGCTTTTTAGGAGGAAGGAAGGGTAGATGGGCTACACCTGGTCTGGAAAACAAAAATCAGTGTACTGAGGGGCTGTCTGGAAATATGAACAACTGAAATATATTAATATTTTATTTGAACCTACGTTGAATTGCAATAATTCAATTTTGAACAAATGTGTTGAGCTGGAGGAGGAGTGTCTGTTCGCCTGACACCTCAGGAGAATGGACACTGAGATTGATGTTCTGTTAGGGAGAGAAGAAGAGTAAAGAACCTAAATATTGACAGCAAATATTTGATGGAGACTCAAGGGCACTACCTGTGGTTTGATATTGGAGACAAAAACACACTTGCCGACACGTGTGTGTGTGTGTGTGTGTGTGTGTGTGTGTGTGTGTGTGTGTGTGTGTGTGTGTGTGTGTGTGTGTGTGTGTGTGTGTGTGTGTGTGTGTGTGTGTGTGTGTGTGTGTGTGTGTGTGTGTGTGTGTGTGTGTGTATTCATCTGGATCGAACACACACGCATGCGCGACTGCACATCATTGGGGGGTCTGGGGTGGAAGTCCGCAGGGCAGACCTCACTGCATGGCAAAACTAAAAATACAACTCATAAGCTGGTCCTTTCTGAAAAACAATATTCCTTTAGGCTGACATAGAATGATAATAAGAGGGGCATGTGATAAATATAAACTGAATATAATTTTACACATTGTTACAGTGCAAACACAAAACATTGTGCCGGCTAATTTCGTTAATAAACTTCTTAACCCCACAATAGCAAATTAACGAGCATTTTGCCATTCAAACCTTTAAATAAGCTACTTCTTAACAGCGAGAAACCACTTGAGTGAGCCAGTGGGAAGCAACTTGTGATCACAGCGCTCCTCCTCCTGGTAGAATGGTAGACGTGCAGTGTCGGCGTCGCTAACTGGTATGGTATTTTAGTTTGACAAGTTTTAACTGGCTGTATGAAGGCTCAAAGACGATGTTGTTTCCATTTCTTATTATTGTGGTTGCAAAGCAACCCACACTATTTTATTCTTGTGTCTTCTCTTTCTTGCTATTACTCTTCCGCCGATTTGGCGTAATTATCATTATTATATTATAAATATTTGCAATATTATTATTTAATATGGAAGAAATACATATATATCAAAAAAAGTTACAAGTAAACCCAAATGACCCATCATTTGGGCCACAAACTCATTCTACTGCGCGACCTTATGGTAATATTTTTGTTTTGATTGTTTTAAGATCTAAGTGTAAATAATACGATTATGCAAATGAGCTGTAATTGTTCAATAAATCCCATTTCCGCTTCACAGTACCCCAGGGAACTATAACTGGGTGGGCCCAGGACAGCCCATGTAATGTGGACATTTTTGTTATAGTTTAAGAAGATGACGTCACTGGGTCAATTTCAAATGATCACTGTTGCAAGAGGTGCTCAGCTATAATAATGGAAGTCAATGGGGATAAAACGCTGTCGTCCACTATTCCGAAGGTTAAAAAGGATTTGTCAAGGTTGGTAAGTATAAAACCCGCACGTGAACAGCACTCCTAAAATAAAGTAGGCTTACTCTTTGCCGACAGGGTGCGCCATATCTCGCAATAAAACAAAGATAATCATCCCCCATTATTGAGTCAATCAAAAGTCCCCTTCAAGCAAGGAATAATGCGCGCACGATGAGTTTGCCGACGCAACCACACGTATTTTCTTCAGCAAATGCACATGTATAGTTGAATTGGGATGTTTTAAATCTGAAAGGGTCATTACCAGTCGATTGTGAACAAAATGTTGGCTAACCGAACCAATTAAGAATTGATCCAATGGGAATGACTTTAAACATGATATGAAGGATGAAGGGGGCACCAGATAGGAGCTTGTTGTTATTTCGAAGGGACATATTTTTGCCTGTGGTTACGTAAATGGACTACCTGGCCTCTTCTGAAAGGACCAAAAACACATATGGCACATGGCCCCGTATACACAACTACTGCAACCCTACAAGGGGTAGGGGGATCTGACGCATGCTGGGACATGTCACTGATAAAACGCGCATTCAAACCATACGTTTGAGCAGATTTTTTTTAATTAATAGATCAATATAATATATTTATAGTTCTTTACAATTTTACGTTGCTTTGCTGTTTATTCATTCAATATTTTCACTTCAATGAGACAGTATTTCCTTTGACATTGATTACCAGGGATTTATGGACCGAGGACAGCGTGACGTCAGAGACCAGCTGACCTAGTTGTTGTGCTGCTGAAAGCTGGTCCTCAGACGGCAACGCGACGAGGAAGCGAAGACATCAAACGACTTTTAAAATACGCAATTTCTCACTGACCATTTTATATTTTAGCAGTTTCTATTTTTAATGCGTGAGTTATTGATATCTTTTCCATAATTGTACAACCAACGCTTTCTTCAACCGTATAACTTGTTGACTTTGACGCAATATGCCTTCCGAAAAAACCTTCAAACAAAGAAGGACATATGGTAGGTAATGTTTAATCAAGTCTCTTTACATCCAGCCAATGCTTTCTGCTGGGACAACATCGGTACATATGTGTTTATTCCCTGCCGACGGTGTTACACTCTGTGTGTTGTTTATTTGAGTATTTTATATTCAACTGAGTCATGGTGTTTGCCAGGCTTGTCTGCTGGTCTGTTTACATTTTATATTAACGTATGTTGGCTACATCTTGACTTGGTAGCCTATAAAAAGTCATCCACATAGTGATTTGGTAGGTTAGGATCTCCTTGGGAACTGTTGTGTCATCGAAAACATTAAAGACACAACTTCTAAAGGATAACTGATCATAAACACATCAAAGCTTTAATCCATTTTGTTTGCACAATGTGTTATGAACGTGTGTGTATGAACGATCATCACATCGAGGTAGGTTGCATTAACGATAGGAGATGAGAGCCACAAAACTGCATTAGAGGTTGTTTTTCCGCTTCACCCCACAGGCCTCCGTATTTGTGTGGTTGGAGAAAAACAAAGTGGTGTCGAAATGCAGAGCAGGGAGAGCTGCAGGATTGGGGGATGGGACTGGCGATGGAGGGGGGGAGTACACAAGTGCTACTGGCACGAAAGCAGCATATATAGACCTAGAGTTGACATGGTTCAGGTTTGTTGCTTGAATGCATTGGTTAGGTTAGCGTAAGCCAAAGTCAGTTTGGGTATTATGTTTCGGTTTCTCATCTGCCTGCCCCAGTTGAGGAGTGGCTAAGCGGTACACAACAGAGGCAAAAAAAGTATTAGATTCGGTGCCAAAGTGTGTATATGTTTCACTTAAATATTGTCACTTGGATGGGTAGGAGAACATGTCTTTTAGGCCTACCTCCAGTTCCACAACATGACTAAGCCAACGGGTTACCAGCAATACCACACTAGGCATTACAAACTTTATAGTTCAGCCATGCGATTAGGTTCAATATTGAAATATGAACTTCATAATTACCAAGCAGTTATGCAAACAAATATATTGATGACGTTGGAGCAATTCAAGTCTTTCCAGCCTTGCAAAAGGTGGGGATGTCATGAGACATCTGTGGAAACCACCTCGTATTCTCCTTAATTATGGAAGTCAGTTTTTCCATGACTTCCATATTTAAATTTGACGAATGTATGGTGAGTCACACAGTGGAGCCACAAGATATGGAAAGTAGGGCAAAAAACCTATCACTATAAAGGCAAGCAAGAGATATTTTCATATTTTGACTTGTCATGGGCTGATCATCTGACAATGAGTTGATGTGGCATATTTTGCCATTATTGGCAAATAGGGATTCAAATGGCCGACATTTGTGTTTCATAGTATTGGAGAATAGTATTTTGTTTTTCAACTTTTCATTACATTTTATATCAACATGACAATGCAGTTATTGATGTTGTTGCACAGTTCAACCAACTAAATACTTTCTACAAGTGTAGAAACTATGTTTTATCTTTACTGTGGTATCATTTATTTAGGATTAGGTACAGATGGGCCAAATAAGGTCAAAATCCTGCCATGGGAGGGGCTTGCTGGTTGGTCAGATCGCCTTTTAATTCTACTGTTAACAAGACGTTGTGTCTATGACATTGTGCGTGGCCAAGGCTTTGGGAGTAAAGCAGTTCATATTCTGTTCAACTCCGAACAACGTAGTTTAATTTGGTGTTTTTAGGGGGAGTTAACTCAGTTCCTGCTCCTTGAAATGTAACGTGTATTATCTTGCTGTGTTGTAAGTAGACAAGAGGAACAGGGAATAGACCGTCATGGCCTAATTTGGTGCTGTTACTGCCCAAAAGGTCCACTACAGGACGTCTGAACTTTAAGAAAGCTCTGTACATATTAATTGTTACATAATGGGCAAACTCTGTGAGGTCTACCAAAGGTGCTACCTAGGATCTCTCTGACCCTAGCGATTATGGTCTGTGGGCCTGAGAGACCAATGTTGGTACCTTTACATCTGAATGAAAAAAATGTATCCGGGTTCGTCTTCTCCTGTGTACTGGAAGGTACTGCAAGAGTTGATGATGAAGTGAAGGAATTTGATTTCTCCTACAAGTTACTTATTCATTTTTATCATCTGTCTGTTTGCACTGATGTGTCAACATGTTTATTCATTTTTATTGCTGGTTGTTAACATGTTTTGCTAATCGAGCCTTTTAGAGCTCGTAAGTCTGCCCCTTCCGGGAGACCCCAATGGGACCTCTGGGCTAGGAAAATTAGAATTGGTTTCAATGGAGAGAAAGTAATTATTTTCTGGTCCCAGTCTTTATATGCCCTGGATTACACTTATGTTGTGTTTTTATTTAAATTATAATTTTTCATGCAAAGAAAACAAAATAATTTTGCGAAGACTTTTGATAATGTTAGGTTTTGCCTAACATCACCCCTCGCTGCTCTCGACGTTAATGTTATACGTCACCACCCCTCTGGTACAGACATGGTGATCTCTCTGCTCCACTTCTCCGCTTTTTTTCCAAGGGGAGGATAACGGCATCGAAAGAGGTGAAAACCATTATACGTCTGGGCATGTGGAGATTTTCAGTTATGCCGATGGGGAGATTGTCGGTCTTGTCCACGCCAGTCGCAGGGAGAGTGACGTCCCACACGAGACGTGTAGTCTCTCTCATTGTGTTTTCTCTACAGCCTTCAACTGAACAATTGCACAATAAACGGTCAAACTGTTGACCTTGAATTTGGATTCATATTATCATTTAAATCCACAAACAACATATGTGTTATCCAGGGCATATACATAACTACTTTCTCTCCATTGAAACCCATTCATATTTTACAATCTCAAAGGTCCCATGGGGGTCTACCGGAAGGGGTGGACTTACGAGCTCTATTATATTAGCTAACTGCTCAATGTGATTTGTCCTGTGTTTTTCCAACAGAGCAGAGAGTGGAAGATGTGAAAATCATCCGTGAGCAGCACCCCAACAAGATCCCTGTAAGTTATGCATCCAATAACCATCAAACTGTGTTTTGTTATGTTAGACCACGGTAAGAGCCACATTACATTATAACAAACGCCAGTGTCCCAGGAATATAATATGGAGTGTCTTTTAGTCATTCTAAAACATCCAAACAGACATAGTGGCATTGACCAGCTTCGTGACCACTGACACAGAAACCCTAGAGCGCTCTGATTGGCTGGTGGTCCCTGGTACCTGTGTCAGGTTGGTCTGGGGAGTCTGCGCTTTATCAACCGGTGTCTTTTGCACCTTGGGTTACACCTGCTCAACCTGGAGATAGAATATCACTGCAGCTCTCCATCTGCTCCCCCCTCCGTGATCATGCCCCCCCCCCCCCCCCCCTTCATGTTTCCCGTCTTTACTCTTGGGGGGGGGGGGGGGGGGGGGTTTGGACCACATGGTGTTCTGCTGCTCAGTGTAATATGACTCCACTCCACTCCACAGGACACAAGCCAGAGACAACGGCCACTCCTCTGTGTAGCTATAGCCCCTCCCCCTTCTCTGTAGCTATAGCCCCTCCCCCTTCTCTGTAGCTATAGCCCTGTCCTCTTCTCTGTAGCTATAGCCCCTCCCCCTTCTCTGTAGCTATAGCCCTGTCCCCTTCTGTGTAGCTATAGCCCCTCCCCCTTCTATGTAGCTATAGCTTCGCGCCCTTTTGTGTAGGTATAGCTCCAGCCCCCCTCTGGAGCCCATATCAGCCTTCTTCATCAGCATATTTGTAAAGATCTACGAAGATCCAGATCACTACACACAGACCTGTACACTGTTCTGGTTGCAGAGGTATCCATCCTCCCTAAGTTTAGCAATGCATCACCTCTCCCCACTTATCCTTGATTGGTCGAACAGGCAACCTGGGTTGGGTTTTGCTTTTCGACAGAAAAATATTTAAACGTATCGAACCCACTTCAAGACACAAACCTTATTTTTTGCTTTTTGTTTTTTACTCATTTACACATGACTGGTGCATACAACGTTCTCTTTCCAGTTGATTGATGAGACCTACTGCTATAACAAGGTTGAGAACAGCATGATAGCAATGTGTGTGTGTGTGTGTGTTTCCTAGGTGATTATTGAGCGGTACAAAGGAGAGAAACAGCTTCCCATCCTGGACAAGACCAAATTCCTAGTGCCGGACCATGTGAACATGAGCGAACTCATCAAGATCATCAGGTACAGTCTTCCTTCTCCCTCGTTTGTCTTTCTCTCTTTCTTCCTATCTCTTTGCCTTGCTCTCTTCCTCTGCCTTGTCTCCTGCTGCCCTCTGCAGCTGGTGTACCAGCTGACCTTCACCCAGGTCTTCCTCCTGACCTTGTCTCCCCCCTGCAGGAGGCGTCTGCAGCTCAACTCCAACCAGGCCTTCTTCCTGCTGGTCAACGGACACAGCATGGTGTCTGTGTCGGCGGCCATCGCTGAGCTGTACGAGCGGGAGCGCGACCAGGACGGATTCCTCTACATGGTGTACGCCTCCCAGGAGACCTTCGGAACGACCGCCGCTGCCCAATGAACGGCTGCGGACCCGCGCCGCGACCCGGCCCCTGTGGCTGTGACAATGATGTTGATGAAGTCCCGACTCCCTCCTCCTTACGTCATTGTGTCATTCGGTAGTTCACTACGAGAAGTGGCCAATGGAGAGCTTGAAATCCCAATCTTCCACTGGTTATAATCTCGTGGGATCATTCGTTGTAGCATTGTGTTGGGCTCTGCCAGAAGGGCCGCTTGCTTCCGTCAGCGCTACAACATCTGTAAACACACATATACGTATATATATATATATATATATATATATATACAGCACATACCATAGGAGATACTTGCGTTATGTCTTTCTGGGTTCCATATTTCATTGTACTCATAGTTAAACCAGAATATGCTTGATTCGACCTCCCGGGTGACCTTGAATGATCAGGATTCAGAATAGGGATGATGACATGATAAGTAGGATCAGAGAGAGATTGCCATCTTCTTCTCTGCTTAATCTCCCTTCTGGGCCCTTTGTGTCTGTATGTTTGAGTTCCTACTTGGTCTATCTACGTTCCTTTGCTTGCTAATATTACACTTTGTTAAAATGAAACTGATTCTTCAGAAATAGATTTTTTTATTGGGAGATTGTGCAAAGGCATTTTTTGACAACATAAGGAGTGTCATTTTAATAGATGGTGGTTCTCAAATGCACGTAATCCCATTGAATGGCAATCCAAGTGTTCTTGAACTTTCAAGCGGAGACCTAGAATGTCTGTTGTGGTCCATGTCCTCTGAGAGACATGGTCTCTACCGCAGTTCGCAGAATCAAGAGGAGAAGTGCATAAGCTACCCTATTTACGAGTGTAAGCGGGCATGGACAAATCAGTTGGCATGTCTGGGTCTGGATAGACTAGAGGCTTGATTAGAGGCTGTATTTACCAATCGGCCCACCTGTTAGGTAAAGATTGCGCCATAGCACTTTACATGCTTCCCTTGCTCTGCTCACTTCCCTTCACTGGTTTCTCCCTGCCATTTGGGGTTGTCGCTTTTATAATTGCAGTATTTTTATCCATTTTGTCTGTTTTTTATTTAAGCTAATTTTACTTTTATGTACTATGTGTGACTCGCTGTTCCATGTGGAGTGTCAAGGTGACTAGTTTGCTAGTTCTGTCTTTCTGATTACCGATTAAATGCATTATATGTAAGTAACAGACACATTCACATTTCCTTTCGATGTAGTCTCTGTGCTTGCTGTTTTAAAAACATGTGCACGTTCAACACAAACGTACACAGTAACAACGCCCAGCTTTCGTATTTATGTTTGTATTTTTTCAACAATAAAAATGAAGAGTAAAAACAGTTTGGGGTCCCTGAAAAGCATGCTGAGGATAAACCTTTAATTTGTAATGTATGGTTATCTTGAAACTGGTTGTCAGATTTGTCATTTTATGGTTAACAGATACCCGATGGTCAATGTGGTTATTTTATGTACATTTTGTATTTTAAATACACAATTGGTAATTATTAATATGGAAGAGATTAAGGAGGTGTAAAACATAGACTTGTTGGTTCTTACTTATGACACACTGACTGCTTATTGACTTAAGTATTATAATCATTGATCAGGGTGTTTCATGATTGTAATAGCGTCTAGGTGGAATGGAAAAATGGAAACAAAACATCCCCGAACCTGCAGAGGGGAGGAAGAGATGAATTGGATCGTGTCAGAGACGCGATCCAATTCCAGCCGACAAGGAGGTGATGTAAATTAGGCCAATTAATTCATTTCAGCAGTGAGGAAACAGTCAGCAGCAGATCACGACAAACAATCAATCCAGTATTCTGAACTTCAAACAAACGGTTAGAAATAGGTAACTGTTTAAAGATAAGCCCCTCAAACACATTTCCCCCGTTCCTAGCGATGTCCACATTAGATATCAGTAGGTACTGCTGGATCCAAGGTTACTACCGAGCTAAAGTTTTTCTCATATTCAGATTTAGAGAACAATTCGAGCAGCCATATGGCAAAACATGTCAGCATTTTTATGTGTTATGCTGGAAAACAGCCACAATATGGGGCTGAAACCATTGGATCCGTGGCTATAAGTAAAATGAGCTAAATATTTTCTAAAATAAAAGACCCATCGTTATATGTAGGGGTGCGTATAAAATGGTAACTAATTGAAAAATATTCTGGCGCCCATCCCCATACAGACCAGCAGAGGGCAGCATCGCATTCCCCTGTGAGACCCTGAGTAGGGCCAAGTCACCTGACCTATCAACAAGGAGGCGCTGGAGAGTGGATTTGTTAATTCGTAAGCATGATTTCTTTGATTATTATTGTTAAATAATATCCATTGTTATAAGCTCTATATATATATCTTTTGTCCATCATGGATCCATCTAATGTTAATTAATGCGATTTGCAATGGGTCGGTTTGTAATGGTTCAAATTAAACATTTTATCTCTTTTCAGATTTCTTAGTAAACGTGGTCACCTTATGTTTTTAAATCTATAGCCTGTTGAAGTCCTGATTTATGTCATGACTCTGACTGATCAAAGAAGAAAACCTTTTGGGATGATTTAAAAGCATTCACTTTTGGCTATAGAGGAACTGAAAAAGGTGGAGGTACTTGCAGCCATGCTTTGGAAACGCCCCAGCTCTTTTTAATAGATTCCCACTAGTTTCAGAAATGAAAAAGATGGAGCATTGCTGCTTAAAGATACTGAGAGTCTTAAAAGTGGTAACATATTCAGTTCCCGCTTAGCTCTTTCTAAATTAAATGTGTGTGTTTACAGGAGTTTATACATTATCAAGTACAGATACGTGTTATCAACAGGCTGCAATCAACTCTGATTCCTACAGAAACAGAATGTTTAATGTTTTTAAATGCCTTTTCAAAGGGGAAGTGATACATTCAGGGAATATCTTGAAAACAGGGGTTTGAGTTCTGAAGTATACACAATGGTGAAGGGTCCTTGTTATCACCAAGGATTCTCTTTTAATGAATGATTTAAATGTGTGGCAATGCAAAATATACCTGACACTGAATCAAAAACCTTAGCATGAAATCAAACCTTCAGTGTTGGCAACAGCAGATTACAGGTATTATATTGCAGTGTTGTCAATGATGTCATCATGGCGCTGCATATTTCCACCTGATGCCCTGGGCTCCTCTTCTCTGAAGCGGCAGCGACGTGGCCAGTGTAGTGCTGGTAAACCGATCTCACCACCACAATCAAACCATGGAGGGTCCTTGATGACCATGGGCCCCCCCAACAGGGAGATTTGTCAAGGCAGAGTCGATGCACACAACAACCCAGCGACGATCTGCTCATGTGAAGTCATTCCTAGCCTGTGATGGATGACCACCACTGTTCCAATGTTCTGCTCGAAGCATGGTTATGTAAAGGCCATCTGCATATCAATCATTGTGTGTGCTTGCTAGCCCAGAAAACGGTTCTTTGGAAATGTCTCTTTACATTGTCTCAGCTTGGCAAGACGCTGCGGAAACACCATGAGGAAATACACTATATTAACATACTGCTTTGAACTCCATCAGCAGAACTCAGCCATTGTATTGGTGTCTGAGTCAGACAGCTCTGCTGAAAAGCTGTCACACGCTTTTAGGACCCCGGTGTCTCTATTAAAACAACCCGCTGGGTGTATGTGCGTGTGTGTCTGCGTGTGCTTGTGCGTGTGTGTGTGTGTGTGTGTGTGTGTGTGTGTGTGTGTGTGTGTGTGTGTGTGTGTGTGTGTGTGTGTGTGTGTGTGTGTGTGTGTGCGTGTGGTGGCCATTTGAATTCCTTAGAGTAATACATGGATAGTCTAGTGATTTGACAGCCAACTCTGTAGTAATTGTTGCATATGGGGGATGTGCTTATTACTGTCAGAGATAGTTGGCTGGATAGCAACGGCTGCACCATGCTGCCATTCTTTTTTGTGTATCTTGGATAACTTTGGGCTGTGGAATCTGCTGTGACCTAATTTGCTAAATTATGGTGACCTTTATTCTAGAATCGGTTATTGTTTTCTGTCTCACACCAATGAAATGACAAATTAATAGATAATGTGAGGGCTGTTTAAACAAAGATTAAAAGATCCTGCATATTTGGATATTCTGTCCCAAAGAAATTGGGGACCGAAATTTCCCCCCTCCTATCTACTTCCATCTTTGTTTTGGAGGTGTGTGTGTGTGTCACATGTGGTTTATGCATGCAGATGTGTGGAAGCTTTCCTCAAGTGCTTTGTGTATCAGGTGTATTCTAGTTGTGCGTCTGAAGCCTCACTGTGGACCCGTGCCCCCTCCTCAGCCCCTCCTCACTATCCCCCCCCCCCAAACACACCGTTTCTCATCTCAGACCAGAGCGAACAGCGCCGGGCCCTCTGGTTGCAGTTGCGTTTCAGCAAATGCTTTGTGCCTTTTGTTTTCTTATTCGTCTGTGGAAGATAAATGTTGTTGGGAACGAAAACCCATCAAACTGACAGAAAACCTGTGAATGAAGTCTGCTCCTCCACCTCTTCCACGGTTTGTGAGATATGAGAGGATGAGATGTGAGGGTGAGTCTGCAAATCACATGGGACACACATTCTGTCTTATGCTTGGAACCCTGGATTTGTTAAGAAGATCCTCAATCTTTTTGCAACGTTGTGTTGTTTATGGGCTCATAAAATGTAGGTGATGATGAGAAAGTGTTGCCGTGTTGGACTCAAACATTTGATATAATGCTTCGTCGTGGCCTTTTTCGTTTCCCGATCCGGACACAAATCCATTCCAAAGTTAGTGCTTTGGAATGGATTTCAATACCCCAATTGTTTTAAGGACTCAAACTAACTAAACATAAAATGTATTAAAATAAAAGATTTTCATATATTTATATTCATACAGTATTTATATTCAGGCTAAAACATAGAGAAATAGTGTGGTCTGTCTATGTTTTATAATTGTGTCTTGTAAGCCCTTGTGGGCTGGGCATGCTAATGCATGACACAATAATAATGTGTCCTTCAGTATGAAGGACACATGGTTCACCGTTTGTCTTTGCTACTTATTTTCTCCTGTTGCACTGTGGCTTTAGTGGGTCTGCCAGAAGAAGGACATCCGGTCTTTTTTCCACATCAAAAGCTGTCTGATTATGGCACCTCATATATTACTGTGATACATGTTAATTCCTGGAGGTCATTTACATTCCTCTTTTTCTTAGATCTTAAGGTTTGACAACATAACCCCATATACCAAATAATAATATGACTCTAGGAAAACAACCCATACTCAAACCAACAACACGCACTCCCTGGTAGTTAGATATCTGCAATGGGCACCATCCACCATTTGGTTTAGAGCCAGGGGCGTTTCTAGGTGTGCCCTTGGGTGGCACGTGCCCCCAAAACATGTTGTTTGGCCACCTGGAGTTGGTTGGATTTTATGCTGTCAATCAAAATCGTACAGACAGCAGTTGTATTTTAAGTACGTTCTTTCATTTTATTCTTTATTGTCCCTTCTATTTGTGGACAGATAATGGGATGCGATATTTGTCAAGTTAATTGTACAGTTTTGTGCTCCGTCGCCTCATAATTCGGGATTGGCGGATGTATCCACAGATGCTGTGAGCATCCGTGAGTGGAGTTTAAAAAAAAATTCTTGCTTCGTCCATCGTAAGCAAAACAAGCGTACAATTCTTGCGTAGCTGGTTTTTATTCATCACAACGAGCAAAATAAATAGAAAACACTAAATGTTTTCTCTTGATAAGTTTGTGTGTGCACCAAACTTTCCCCTCAAGGAACGCTCACAAATCTGTCTCCTGAAGACTGTTACACATACTCCAACATCCACAGTTATCCGTCGTCTAGATGAAAACTCAAGCCCTACATCAGACATATTGATACACGGGAATGCGGACATTTCCTTTCTGTTTTCATAGCCAAAGTTTACAGAACGGCGATGGTTAGTGTAAACAGGGTGATGCATGTGTAGACAAGTGATCTCTGGTGAGAATACAGGGAAAGAATAGCAGTGGAGGCCTGCAACAACAACATCTCTGCTGGCCATCCGTCAGCCAGGTGGGGCTCTCGCGGCGGACTCATGGCTTTTCCTTTCACCTCGTGGAGATGGATACGCTCTGTGCACCGGGGCTCACGACTCTGCTACCCAAAGAATAAATCCAGCTGTTACACACCGCATTATGGGTCCTCTGCCAACAAACTGCGGCTGAGACCTGCTTTGTTTTCTCTCCCCCTCTTCTCCTCACAGAAGTATTCCCTTCCGTTCAAACCCCTTCTCAGGGATACAGAATCAACCATGATTGTAATTGCCTTTGTGGTTCACTGGATTTGTGCACTTTGAAAAAAGTATTTGGAACTGTAGCTTAATCCCAGAAAACAAATCATAAACATAAATCTAATTCATCTAATGCAGGAATATAGTGACATAATGATATTGTTTTATTATGGGAAACGACACTGATTTTATTATGTTGCTGATTATCTCTCAACAAAATCCTGTAGATATGATTTATGATCAATTGCATGTGCACCTCTAATGCATTGTGCATGTACAGGTAATGAGATGCATGGCCAATTATTGCGATGATTAATGGATGCACGAATGCACTCATGCATACAAATCATCCGGTAACACTAATTTCAATGATACAGTAATGTGGTTCAGGAGTTACAACTACAGAAACATATTACAACTACTGTGACAGTAAAAACAAACTGCTTGATGGTAGCATATAATGGTATAGCTAACAGATTGTTTACAACCTTCAGATACTAGAGAACATTTTATATGTACTCTAAATTTGTGCTTTTCGACATGAAATCATATCTGATAATCTTTAGAGAATGTGTACTTTACACACATTTTACTTATTACTCAGCCATATGGCGAAAACTATGCTTGTTGACAGCACAGCCATTACCGTAATTGTGTATTGGAGGTTTGTAGTGCACATTTAGTTAAACAGAAAAGACCATGTATGTGTGTACTGCCGTCGACATGGAAAGCACTTTACTGGTGGAAACAATTCAAATTGCCTCCTGAAGGCTGCGTCAGGGTCAGTGACTCTGACTGTCCGTCCACACCAGAAGCGAATTGAGCGACCAAATCGCCGGAAGTCATTCACTTTCTATGGGCAAGAGCGACCAAAGCGACCAAAGCGACCAACGCTACCAGCGGCCAAAGTTGAGCGACCAGAGCGTCAAAAAGAAGTTGAAAACTTTTTAACTTTATGCAAATGACTATTATTCGCTTCAGCGACCAAACACTGACAGCCAATCGGAATGTAGACGCTCTTCGCTTGCGTGGATCCCAGGGAACATCGGCAGGCACTTTGGTTCCTACCTACTTTTATTCACTCACAGAACAAAATGTCGGCTGAAGTATTAATCGCGGCTGTAACTGGGCACCCGGTGTTGTACGAACCCACCCTTTTTCAGTTCAGAGATCGAAACGCCGTAGTGGTTTGGATATCAAGTGATGATAAGCGGGAGTATTTATAGGCTACATCTAGAACGTTCGTATTTAAGCAGGAATCATTATAATTTGCTACACACATTAAAACACATTATTACACATTAAAACTAGACACGCGTTGATAGATAGACAGAAAGGCCTAGATAGATAGATATGTTCCATTATTTGCCTTGCGGAGCCAACCAGTCCTGTGCACGTAGGCCTATGCAAATTAGCCATGTGCGCTAATGTCCATTTGTTTTGAATGCGACGATGAGTGCAGATCCAGATCAGTGAAACATATTTTAACTACTACAGCACGCAGGGTTTTTTGTTCTCGGTTGTAATTAGCCTACATTTTAGGATTTTTTGTATATTGGGGGGAATCACTGTCCTACTTGTTGTCGAAGCACTTTATCGAACAAGCAAAACCGTCTCGGCAATATGGCCAAGGTGTATGGGAGAGTTCACTGTTTGATATGGCTGTCTGTAGGGCCTACTAAACGCATACGGCTCCTTTAAATGCGTCTGCATAATTGAATTGTACGTCATGAGCGACTTGAGCGACCAAAGCGAACAGAAAAATTCGCAGCGAAACTTTGTGAGCGACCAAAGCGTCTTTGACGCTATGGTCGCTCCTGGTGTGGACGTACAGTGAGGCTGATGAAGTTCAGCTTTTGAATCTAAATTATGTTTTTTTATTTCTGTCTGTGGCACACATGCACATCGTAGCCTCTTAAACACTGCAGATGAAACGTAAACGAGTTCTCTGCTGTACTGCTTGCTAAATGTTTGAGGGTTTTGTGGCCGTCAAAGGTTGCCAAAGAAATTGGGTTCATGTAAAGATAATATTATGTTATTTGGTCAACACAATAAATCTACTTGTACCCACGATTAATGCTTAATATTTTCTACAGATAAACATCAAATCTGACTGAATTCTTATCTTCTTTAACTATGATAATCATAGTTAAAGAAGGAAACAAATTGATCATGGAAACAAATTGATTTAGTTAAATCTGATCATTTTAAAATGACAATGCAACTGCAACATTACCCTCAGGGACAGCCCAACCATTTATTATGTGTTTCCATCTCATCATTACTGGTTGATTTTCTCCACATGCACATCGAGTTCAGACATGTTGGTACCAGCAGGAGAGGGTGTTACTGCTGAAGGTTGGTCAGGTCCAGTGAAGGTCGCAAAGTACTTCTAACTCAATGCCACTGTCTTCAAGGCTCCGTACATTGGGCTTCAATTCCACCAAAGACGTGTGTGTGTGTGTGTGTGTGTGTGTGTGTGTGTGTGTGTGTGTGTGTGTGTGTGTGTGTGTGTGTGTGTGTGTGTGTGTGTGTGTGTGTGTGTGTGCGCATGCGTGGGTGCGTGTGCACATGCGTGTGTGTGTGTGTGTGTGTGTGTGGTTCCAGCAGTGATATGTCATGTTAAGGAGGTCTGTTCACGGGGGGGTCACGTTGTCATGGAAAGCTTGAAGCAGACAGTGATAAGCGATCTGGAAGATCCAATATCCCCTGGATTTATGGCACCAGGTGACGGCGTGCACGCTCACACTGATTGCTGACAGAGTACCAGCCCGGTTCTGGAAAAAGCCACTGTGGTCTCGGGGTTGGGGGGGTGAGGGGGGGGTGTAACCCCACACCCAGAGTAGCGGGGCTTGGGAGTGGATCAGGGAAGACTCAGGCCTGGGACGGGGGAAGCAGGAGCATGTCAGGAGCAGACGGTAATCCTTCTGTCAAACAAGTGAAAGGAGATAAGTATGAGAGATGGAGCGCGGCCCTGCTGCTACCGGGCCCAGAGGGGAGCTGTAGGGTGGGAAGCCGTAGTGGAGCCGTGCCGGGGGATGGAGATCAGGGGGAGGAGCCCTACCCTGGTGCACGATGGGATTTTGAAGCCAATCCAAAACGAACCAGCATGTTTTATTTTTTGTGCAAATTGGTGAGGTGTTGTGAAACTGTTTGGAATCTCGAAGTACAAGGATAAGTGTCTTACTTCAAATCCTGAGTTTACAGAACCCATGTGATCACATGACCAACTTCTGCGCTGATGCGCTTGTTTCATCTCTCCTCTGAGACAAATTCATACCATTGGGCCCGGACAGTCACGTCCCTGAGCATAACCAAGGAAAGACAGACCATCCGCAGACCAACTCAAGGCAAACTCAAGAAAGTAAAATATGTTTGCGATAAAACAAGAAGCAGTAACTGTATTGTGGTCGGTTACTCGTTCAGCGAAGGCTGCTTCAAAGAGCTTTCATTGTTTTACTGTTGTCTTTCATTTGATAGAATACAGTGGGAGCAGAACTTCACTTCATCAGGTTGAACGTCTCCAAGTTTAGTATCTATTCCTCCTCTGCTTTTCATAAAGTGAATTTTATTTGGTGGAATTTCCTGGAATTAAGTCAAGATGGCTACGCTGCAACAAATCAACTGTAAGCTGAAATGAATGTGGAAATGTCTATGTTTAGAAGCTTTACGTGGCTCTGACTTGGAGACGCCTTTTGTTCTTTATTTATGCGGTGGCCGTGACACATCACTATTAAAGATGGGTCCCAGGTGAAAGAGAGCGTGCTTCATGAGAGTAGTCATGGATCAACGCATTAAGGTCATTCTCTCTGTGGCGAAACATCCAGAAATGTACCTTATGTTGCATGATACTGATCCTTTGACTAGTCCACCGAGACAGAAATACAAACTCTCTTTGGACACAGCCTCAAGGGAAGAGAGAGGGTGTGCTTCTGAACGGGTCGATACGGCAGCTCGCTCTCCCCTAACCAAGCCTTGAAGGTGGGCCACCCTTTAGACGCTGCAGCGTGCTGAGAGACACACTGCGGGACACCGGGTGTGTTGTGGGAAACATCTGAAATAATATGCAATACTATTGTCATCCCCTAAAGGGGCTCTCTCTCTCAGATATACGGGGTGGATTTGATGACCTACAAAAAGGTGGGAGAGGGGAAGGGACGGCTTCATTCTGCAAGCCCCTGTGTTTTTAGTAGAAATATCGTCTTTTTTTCTAAGAGATATCCGTTTTATAGTTGCATGGAGGGTCATTGATCTATGACCATCAACAAATTCAAGAAAAGGCAAATCAAAACTGAATACTCTGAAGTGAATACTGACGATTGCCATCCAGCTTTCAGACTATTAAATTCAAACATTTAATGTCAAGGGATTAATGTCTAAACTTCAGAAAGGATGGTTTAATGTAACACTGTGTTTGTGAGCATGGCTGTCGTGACATGATACTAAGGGTGTTCATAGCCATTTGTATACCAACTGTCACTCAAATACAGGATTGACCAGAGAGTTGTCTACTGATAATCACATTTACACTGTAAACAGTGCTGGATGCTTTGCTGTTAACTGCATTTGGAATAAAAAATATTCAAATACAAACCTGATTAACAACTAGACTGATATGTTCTTCAGTTTGTCAACTGTGTGTTGTTATTATGCACACAAAAGAAGAATACAGTACCTTTTTGTTTTGCCAACAATGTGGTGTGTGCATGAATGTATTTTAGTGTCTGTATTTGCATCACTGTGTGTCACTTGTAAGTTAGTTTGGCTATGTAATACCTGTGTATCAATGCGTGTGGTTTGGGGTTGTGGTCTCTGGACATGCATGTGTCCTTGTAACAGGAGAGCCTGTATAATGTGATAAATAGGATTCATGTGCTTGGGCCCCTCCACAGAGATGTGTGTGAGGAGGTTCGCTGCCCTCCAGAGAGGGCTTTTGTCTGTCATCGTGGGCAGATGCGTTCCAGATGCCTGGCTGACTGGGGGTGTAGGAGGGGAGATGAATGGCTGAACAGTGGCTGAGTTACGTGGACATGGGGATGAGGAGGAGGAGCTGCTGTTTGTGTGCAAAGACCGTGTGGTAGTGCGACCAGGCCCCGAGTCGCCTGAGGCCCCGAGTAGAGAGACGAGGAGCCGCGTGACCATGATCATTGTATAGATGGTTTAATTGGCAGGCGGACTCTGATCTGGTAATCATTTCAGTCTCACAGATGATGTTGCTCACACACACACGCACGCACGCACGCACGCACGCACGCACGCACACACACACACACCTTACAACACCTGATTATTGACATTAACAATCATCAGGTGTGTCTCTGTCCCTCCTGTTGGGGGCGCTATTTCCCAAGGGAGATGCCCTCCAATGCCTTGTGATCTTCTGAACAGGCCTGTGTATGGGTTGAGGCTGTGGGAGGGAGATGACAGATGAAACAGGAACAGGAAGCCCTTCAAGGTTGCCTGCAGGTTATTTTAAAGGTAAAAGGGAAGAGGCTACTGCGACCATTTGATGGTCACATCCTGTTCATTGTATCGCTAGGCTCGTCTCCTCGTCATTCTCTCGCGTGTCAGGCGCACCACGGTGGCCACGTGTTGGGGAGTGATGCCGTGTGCGTCAACACAACACAGGTCAACGCACGCCTCTGTTTCCTGGAGTCGGGTGGATGACAGTAAGAGGTCATGTGATCGATACACCTCAGTGTGGCGCTGGACTCACAGCGGTCTTCATGGAGAGCTGCTGACCCTGATCAATCTGACCAATAGCATAAACAATAGGAGTGTTGTATATGTGAAGGTGGAGAATGTTTTGCTCTTGTGTTGCCAGATGTACAATTTGCTGAGATGGATTGGATTGGATTTGGATTCTTGTAGATGTTAAGTACAGGACAAGTAGATCCAAGTAGCTCAAGTCCCTGTTTGTGGTTCAACCATCCATTATCTTCAGGGGGACTGTGGGCTGGAGCCTATGGGGAGATCTGAATGGGACGCATGCACGTACACACATCTGCACACACACACACACGCACACGCACGCACGCACACAGACACACACGCACACGCACACGCACACACACACACACACACACACACACACACACACACACACACACACACACACACAAACTTTAAAAGGAGAACACGTTTAATCCATGCGTGCATGCATTCTAGAATACAGGAATGACCCCCAGTTAACAGGGTTAAGAGACAGCAGCACTACCCAGAGTAACCACTCTCCATATTCAAGAATGAAAACCCTGCTAAGAGACAGCACCAGTACCCAGAATAACCACTCTCCATATTCAATAATGAAAAAGCAGCACATTGAATTATGGAAGAAGGGCCTGCTTAAGTTTCAAGATGCCGTTTCATGGAAGTAGAATAAAAGACCAGTGTGTCTCTCTAACACACATGGCTCGTATTGTGCCTGGCACCGTGTCCTATTAACCACAGCCAAAACATGGGAGATTGCCCACAGAGGACCACAGTGATAAGACTCACGAGTGGATAGGAGGTGAATGAGAATCTCACACCATGTGAAACAAGAGACCCGAGCCCACTGTAGACCATGTGTTCTCTGAGTGTGAACGATCAAGCCTGCTGGAGACTAGTCTCACAAATCAGACATTAGCATAATAATTATTAAATAATTATTAAAGCGGCAAATGCTTGTCACCCTAGCCAATGGGTGATTGAAATAGGTGACATTCATCACCATGTTAACACTGGGATATTTGCCACTTATCTTCAGGGCCTCTGGCTAACCATTATTCTGCAGCACAAAGGATTCTGTTTTCCTTAGCATTCATTTTAGCATTTCGGAAAATAACATGAACGAACATGAATATTATATTATACAATGGGCTACTATATGTCATGTTCTGTCGGAAAAACATGTTAGCAATTATACCTGATATTTGGAATTAGGTTTATTATTTTATTTTTATATATTGCAATTCCATGTAGCCTACTAGCCTTTAACAGCCACTCACTACCAGTGTGGACCTGCGAAGCATTTTGACCCAGAAAGGATCGCAAGGTCAAAGGTTACCGCTCGGCTCAGCCCAGGAAGCAGGAAGAACTTCCCGGCATTTTATGAATCATAGTTATACAATAACATAAGATACCCATATAAGAACAGGATGCACAAAAGCACTGAATAAAACGCCCAACACTAAATCATGAGGATCATTTATTGTACAAAACAATAAACCCTAGGATAAAATGAAGACAATCAAAATAAACATTTATACTGACAAAAAAAGAGACAAAATTAACACAGTTTAACTACTGTTTAGAAAAAAACCTGCATAATGTTGCCAGTCTCCGCATTGTTAAACACCACATTTAGCAAAAGATAAGGGATGATATTTGTAAAAGGATACAGGCATTCTTTCCAAATGACTCCCTGAGCTGTTTATCAACACTCAGTCAACAAGTCCCCCCACCACCTCTGTCTACTGTCTGGTGCAGGGCCCAGTGTTGAAGGGACCCAGCGATTAGACAGGGCTCATTAGAACACAGACTTACACAGTGTCGGTATCAAGGGGAGGGGGGATTACAGAGGGAATTACGTTACCAAAGGATTCTGCGTAACCCCAGACGACGACGCAAACAGTCCCAGAAAACATGGAAGATGCCCTTTAAAGGGCAACTGCGGTCTGGGTGAACAAACCACCAAAGCCCACTCTTCTACCTTCCCTCAAACATCCGTTACCAATATCAGTAGTCAAAATGACTTCCTTATATCCATTCTGACGATGAGCATTTAGCATAAAAATGCCTGCCATGAATGCTATTAATGGCAATATGGCCCATAGAGACATTTTGTGAGTACTTGTATTGCGATTAACTGTTATTTGTTCAAACTGCATGCATATTTATTTTAACACTTTTTGTCAAATTTGTTGAAATTCGCAATCAATTAATCAATGCATGGTATCTGTGGCGGTCGCAGGCCTGTATTAGGCCCATCCAATAATTTTTTTAACCCAAATTAAATGATTGGACCCCTAACCTACCTGTGGGCAAAGCTGCCCATGCTCTCACTTCGAATGACTGGAGTCTTCCATGAGGCCAACAGACCTATTGCTAAAGCTAGAGAGCTAGTCACGTGTTCTGGGGCCATGGCTTTGGCGGGAGGCCTGAAGGGAGGCCTTTTTCAGTTGGATACTTTCAAAATCGAGCTTACTCTGGCTGGTTTCTCCAAATGCAATGCATTTTTTCTCCTTCCCTAAGGCAAGAGCACCAATGCTTTTCAGAGCGTCTGACTCTATGAGCATGTTTTTAGATCATGGAGGTGGTCGGTAGCGCTACAGGAGCAATGGTATCAAAGGATTTCCTTTAATTTCATAGGGTGCATGGGTGTTTTCCCCCCTAATCTTGATCTCCTCTTGCCGTTAACCACGCTGTAGACAGAAGCTTCAAGGTCTTAATTCAACGGATTATCTTTAATATCCTGAAAACGATACTGGAATGCTCCACTCATTCCTTCACTGTGAATTAGATATCTGTACATCTCAGCTCTACAAAGATTTTGGAAATTCCACTGCCATTATACTTCTGCTGTACTCCAACAGTTTATCTTGCTCCCAAATCAAAGGACTATAGTTATGAGTTCTCTAACTTCTTTGATCACTGAACAAAATCCACACAGCCACTGATATTGTTATGGTTCTATTGGATCAGGGCCAGAATCAGCTCCTCACACACTTTGGAGAACAAATAATACAAATTATACTTGATAGTGAAGTATGTTTGTCACCATATCGGTGCTGAATTTGATGCTGAAGAAACTGATATAAAGCAGGTTGGTTGGTTTTCTCTCTCTCTATGTATGAACCAGTTCCTTAACCTTAAGTAACTTGAACAGATCTTACTGTGGTACTGCCGCTCAAAGCAGTAAGCATCCATGTGTGTGCATTCAGCCATATTAATGACCAAAATGGATTCTGATTCGATGGCCTCACACAGACTGGGGGGGAAATGTGAGGGTATATTGGAAGCAGCAGGAGGCTGAAGGAACATGCTTGAGCCATTTACCTCACATAGCGTGTTGCTGTGACTACTGAAACCAAGGAGTCCAACAAACTGTCACTGTGTGTTTTCTTCACCTCCGACTGGAGACTGATTAAGACCGGCAGCAAGAGAATTAGCGAGTACACAAGAGAAAAATGGAATGAAATAGGGGGTGAAACCAACTAGAAACAGTGCACATGTGTGTGTTGGCAAAGAAAAATAAATGAGTAAGCAATGCTGCATACTCTGGAGCCATTAGCACTCAGCCACTAGCCACTCTGCTATTTCGGCGATGGTTCAAGTAGTATGTTAACGAGCGAGGTCATATATTTTAGCATAGCACTGCCAAATGCCACAATGAGCACAATTAATGAAGTAATATACAAAGCTGCAGGACTTAATGGTTATTTTCCAATGCGGAGTCGTTATATTGTGTAAGACAAACAAAACAGTTAGTACATACATACACAGAATTACTTTTGCTAGATTGCATAGAAAGTCACCTACAAAGTGGGGGTTGTTTCCGGATTACCTCATTGGGTCCTGGGGTGAAGCCACAGGACCCAGTGGGACAGAGTGTGAAGAGTGTGTTAAGAGGTGTTGCTGGGTCATGTGATCCTTCGAGTGCTTACCATGGCCCACCTCTACCGTTAGAAACCTTATTTCTGTTTGATTGCTTGAAAGGAGAAAGTAGTTGTTAAAATAAAAATCGCTGCTTATGGAATCATTAGCTAAAGATTTGAGATAATGATCATCAAATCCTCCTGGAGAGGTCCTGAGGAACAGGAGAAGAGGAGGAGGTCTTTGAGAAGAAGAGGAGGAACAGGAGAAGAGGAAGAGGAAGAGGAGGGGATGAGGAAGTCCAGGAGGAGAAGGTCGAGGAGAAGAGGTGGAGGTCTTGGAGGAGAGGAGGAGCAACAGGAGCAGTGGGAGGAGAGGGTTGCAGGCCCAGGCGATCAGAGCTCTAGCGATCAAACCATCACTTGACAGGCTTCTCCCCCTTGGAGCCCCTGCCCAATAAATGAGTAAGTCTGGGATTGTCATCAGAGGTATTCAAGTGTTTCAAATTAAGGCCAGCTGTAAGTATGCTGGTGCTCATATAAAAAGGACTGCAACATTCACTCACACTAGAGCATAGATGAAAGAACAGGAATCAAGCGCATCCTCGGTCAATCTAACACTCAAGCTAAAATACAAACACAATGCGTCGCCCACTGGGTACAGAGGTGACACTAGCATTCTCACCCATTCTAATGTCTTCGATATGTTTTGGTTTGCCTTATAAATTGTAGTCTAAAGTCTCTTGGTGTTTGGTATGGGGCATGGAGATGGTCTTAAATCGAATTTACGAACTTTAAAAAATGAATTATAATAAAAACCACTTAAATCTATAGATGGTAATCAAAGGCTTAGGGTAGTAAGTCGTGGTAGGCTTGGCAAAGAAACACTCTGATTTTGAAACTTTGAATCGCATTGTGTCAGAATAAATCGAATTCAGAAGGAAACCACAGAGCATCTGCATGCCCTGAAACGTGAAGCTGGCCATCAACTCCCTGGCTCGGTAACTGATCTCCTCTGACACGAGTCAGAGGAGGAATAATGGCTGGTTTCAGCCAATTGTCTCCACAGTGAAGAACGTTGATTCATCCATGGAGAGACCTCACTCCGGTCTGGATAACTGCATTATTCAGATGAGCACAGTGGCAGAGTGCTTCTTGCTGGGCTGAAAAGGGCCCAGATGTGGGGCTGGTGGGACGGCGCTGCGCTGGTAGTCATGCGGGGAGGAGTGCCACCACCGCAGCCACCATTATCGCCACACTCACCCCCCTGATCAGAGGCACTTACCAACCCCTTCCTGGGGCTGCTTGAGAGGGAAAACGGTATCCATGAAAGCCACAGCATTCCTTAAGAATGCCTATGTCTGCATAGCATAAACAGATGAGACTTGGTTAAACTGAGGGTGGTTGGACTTGACTTGAAGAATGTATTGTTCTCCATTTAGAAAGCTCCATACTGCTCTTTCCACATTAGTGACATTAAAAATACCAGATATTTGACAGCTGAATGATTCTGAATATGAAACGATGGATAAGCTGTTAAAGATCACGTTGGGAATTTTAATAACATCTAATAAGAAGGAGACAATTGATGCTGGCATTTGATCATTGCTCTTTGTGGTGTACCAGCAGTATTTTACAGGCTATTGAAAATCATACCAATCTTAGCGTGTGTCTGTGTGTGTGTGTGTTAGTGTGTGTGTGTGTCGGTGTTCTTGTGCAGGTATTCGTGAAGAAATGACACAAGATATTGTGATGTGATGAGCTGTGAAGGAACGCTGTCAAACTATGAATGCTGAACGGAAACTTACCATGACAGACATTTGATTATCAACAGCACACAAATCACTCGAAAAGCCTTGACAAGCTTAAACGCTCAATACATGAACATGGTGAACAAACTGTATCCACGCCTACATCAGCAAGGGGCAAGGTTGAGAGCTAGTTATAGCCTGTTAATTCGAAGCTCATGGACTCCAAGATATGAATGAGCGGTAAACAATATAATGTAAGAAAATTAACGTGGGTTGTGTGTTCCTCACAGCCGCTGAGTTAATTGTAAAGGTGATGGAAATCATAATGCAGTAATCACTCACATGTGTGGGCTTCTTTCTAAATGGGGATTGTTGTCCTTTGTCGCATCATAGACGGCCTATTGGGCTTGATTGCTAAACACTACACCTGTGAATGCAATGCGTGTGTCTGTGTGCTGATCCAGGATGGAGGGTTGGAGACCAGATGTATACCTCATAACTCATAACCTTTCCTGAGTACTTTCAGTCGTGGTAAGGAGGGTAGCAAGCAATGCATTAGTCCAGACAGCGGTATAATTCTCATGCAACACGGTCAATCATGCCTTTAGGCCCTTAGATTCAATCACAATTAATAATGCTGCCGTGTGCACATCCTCGCGCCCTAATGGAGAAAGGAACTGCGAGTAATATTAATGGAAATGTCACTGATGCTTGCTTGATGAACAGAGGCTTCCACTTGCGTCCATGCTCAACGTATCCATCACCAGAGCCCCTTCTCTGTAGCGCCGTTAAATCTAATGAGTTGTGTGTTACTTTGTGGCTGATGCTGACCAAGCAGGAGCCCTGTCCTTCTCCTTAATGGTGCTAGATCGTCACTTCTTGCAGCTCCGCCATGCCAAAGAGATGGGGCCTTTGGAGCAGGAGACGTCCTGTGACAGCCGGATAATGTAAACTACGAGGCCAGGGCTGCAGAAGAACCAGAATGGATTGCGGTGAGGAGGAATAACACTACGAGGCTTATATTATATTAATGGCTGACGCACTGAGTCTCCAGCCGCAGTACATTTATTTGTATATTGTCGGCTCGGAAACGGTTATCGGAATACTGCTGACACTCTTTCAGCGGTGGGGACGGAATTGAGCAGAAGTTGAACCGCTTTTCAGGTGTGAGAAGATTTCCTGTCAGAATTTTCTCATTTATTTTTCCGTTAATGAATATCCTGCGTCCCCATTATTCAAAGCAAGTGCAGAATCTCTGGCCGTGCCTCACTCTGGGCTCCGCCGCTCACGCTTCTTCTGTACAGAAGGGATTGGGGCCTGAGTGTGTAATTATATAGCCTTTAAATCGTTTGCTGCCTGTAATTTCTCAGGATCTTGAAGAGCTTCAGGGAGGTCTCAATGCTCTGTCGCTTACAGCCTACTGTCTACCCGTGCTCATTATCTGTTTTCCTTTAGTAAAGTCTGTCTCCTCTCAATCAAAATAACTTCATCTACTGATTGACTTCAAAACTGACTTCTACATTTGTAATAGACATTGACGGATAAAAAAAAAATATGAATGTGAACTACATGTCATTTAAATACACTATACAGTAATATCAACTTAATATTGACCAACCATTATCTAGCTTGCATTATCATTAGTAATGTTGAATACCATATTTGTGTGTGTGTGTGTGTGTGTGTGTGTGTGTGTGTGTGTGTGTGTGTGTGTGTGTGTGTGTGTGTGTGTGTGTGTGTGTGTGTGTGTGTGTGTGTGTGTGTGTGTGTGTGTGTGTGTGTTCGTGTGTGTGTGTGCGTGCGTGTGTGTGTGTTAATGTATTATAAATACATTATGAATCGATTTGTTATAACATTATACAAAGTGTCAGTTTATTTAACTAACTTTATTGCCCTTAGAAATACCAGTAATAGATGACATCATAATTTCATGATGTTTTCTCCTAAATATGTACATTGGCGTAATGAGTCTGTAATTATTGCTAGTCAGCAGTATAAATAAAGGGTGGGGCATGCTATTCCTATATTGTTTATTTAAATTAAGTTCCCTTCATGATTGGAAGAAAGTTATTTCGGCATATAAGAAGGCCATAGTATTTGTGTAAAACGCTGCACTGTAACCCTAACCTTGCGAGCCCTCTAGTGGTCACCTAACGTAGGACCGTTCACTCTCATCCTGGCGGATCTCAGGAACTCTGATCTTACACCATCCTTACATCTTTTCAGAGACTGTTTTATACTGTGGAATCAGGCTATGAAATGCTGGCTTAACGCTGGCAACCAATTTAATACTAAGAACACACTCGGATTAAATTCATGCTTCACTGTAGGATGTATTTGTTTTGAAAATGTTAAGCCCATAATTCGTCCACTGGAATTGTGCAATCTACTCTCATCAATAATTACATTATAGAAGTAGATTGACGGCTGTGAGGAGGGCTTTCTAAATAAATTGGTTCAAAGAATCCGTCTTTTTTTTTTTTTTTTTTTTTTTAAGAGTCTGAAACAGATACATGGCAACTCATCGTGACTATTGTTTTTACCTCTCTTAAATTTCAGAAATTCTTAAACACAAATAAAGAATCAACAATAAATAAAATAGGTCAAAGATAAATCAAGGCAAAGCGTAAAATACTGGGTTTCCTAATTGATGAGGGTGTCTGGAGTCCAGCATCCCTTTATTCAGTCGGGAGCTGGATCAGTGCGCATGCGCCAAGACCTAGCCACATGCGGCTCAATCACGACGTTTATCTGTGGACTGCTATGCATCAGACGGCTGTTTCCCTGGTAAAGGCGTGCAAAAGCTGTCAGAGATTCAGTGTATGCTGGCTGTTTGTCCCGTTACATTCGGATGGACGATATCTTGATCGCGCCCAAAATGGGTTAGAAGATGAACCCATGGATTATCCACTTACTACACTTCGGAAGGATGGGACATCGGACTGTTTTCACATAAATACCTTGACAAAGACGAGGACTGAAAGAAAACAGCGGAATTGATTTCGTCCGGTGTTCTGCCCGTTTTTAACCTTTTTGTTCTGTGTTCTTGCGGGAGAAATGATTGCAGAATTGGTGTGCGGCGTTGTGGCTGTGCTCCTCTATGTCAACACTCTGGGTGCCGATTTCTGCTACGATGACAGGTACTTGAATGAATGACACCACACAACTTGACCACATCGTCCCCTTACTGTAACACTCGCCACACTGTTTGTCTGTAGTTCGAAGTGAACGGCTGCTGTGCGTAGTTATTTGTCCGTTGCGTGACGGTGTCAAACTTAAAATAAACCAAAACAAAGTCCTGGAGGCATTAGGCGGCAGGATGACTCGTGTTGTGCGAGCTACGGTGGGATGGAGACCCGAGGATGGCTCGAGCACGGTGCTGCTCACGTACCCGGCTTTTAGCGCCAAGTGACAATGTGTAAAGTGGTGCCAGCGTAATCAAAACGGAGCAGTTTAAATGAGCTGTCTTTAATCTTAGACCGTGGCACTATACCAAGGCTGTTATTTCATTTGATTAATTGTAGAAAGTCGCATTACAAGTTGCGTTAAGCCTACTTTTTAGAGGCTCTCAATTGTGTCAGAACAAAACTTGCTTTCGAACGTGCATGCCGTCAGCAGTACTCGAATTCTTCTTGAGACACCCGCGATTAAGCCACCCAGATGGTTTTGTTTGGGATGCATATCAGCCACCAGTCTTTTGAGATTGTGTTCCTACTACAGTTGAAGTCATAAATGAAATAATTAGTCTCTGAGGAAGATGCCTCAAGAGACAGACTTTTCCAGACGTAGCCTCTTGAAACGTGACCCAATGAAGTTCCCATTTGACCAATGACACATGGAGATGGTAGTGCTTCCACTCTACGAAGAACAACAAGCCAGAACAAAGCGTCAACATAAGTAGTCCACTTGGGCAGCACCAACCTCCCATTTGATAATTAGTGATCGCTGGCTGATATGGGTCTAAAATCACAAACTTGATTCGCTGGCTTCATTTCAATAGGCTATTAACGCTTACGATCTTTGTTTAATAAGTAAACAATAACTAATTATCGCCTTCTTTCAGTAACATATGAGATAAGAATCTTCTCCTTAAATCGGACGTTCAGAGAAAATGCATCGATGTTGGACCCAGTTTATGTGTTACAATTATTCGGACAATTAAGTCAAAACGTTTGGAATAAAAATAGTTGATATTCTTGATATTACCACAATAGCGTTGGTATATAACCTGAACACACAACATAACCTAGATAGACCATAACGGTAGCAGCCATGCCGAGTAAAAACTACAGCACTCTAATATGAACCGTATTCCCGAAGGCGTTTTGGACGTTATTCGTGGTTGGGTGGCTACGGCTCTGCACTTTGTGCTTTGATCAGGAGATAGGGCATCCGCATGAGAGATGGATGAGGGCATTTTTCCATATGACGGCCAGGGAGTGTCTTCAGAGGGAGGGCTGAGAGGTTCTGCTGCTGAAAGGCTCTGCAAGGCTGTAGTGGAGATGTTGGTCGAGGAACGCCAACGACAGTCACGCATTTATTTTTATAGTATAATTTTTGAATAACTTCATTGTTTCCATGGCAATGCATAAACAATACAGACATAATTGTCGTCCCCTCTATTGATTATTTATATGAGTTATATTTTGCAAAACAATTGATTATCTGAAGTCATACCACACAGGAATCAGTCCAGGATCTTTTATGAAGCGCTCTGGCCGAAAGGAAATGACTTGATGGCTAAAGTTTTTAAAATAGGCCCTCACAGAGAAGCAGCCCTGCTGGGTTTATGATTCGAAACATGTTTTCCATTAGAGGCTGTCTATTATGTATTTTAGGCTCTGCGGGTGGGGTGTGGGGTGTTTGCCATTAGCAGCACTCTCTGCTACCCCTCTGGGTCTTCATCTGAGGTAGGGGAAGAGAGTCCCGCAATATGAAGAGATTGTGTGAACCGGAGTTACTGAAAAGGCTTGCTCGTGGCTTAGTGATGGGAAAATGGTGTGTGTGTGTGTGTGTGTGTGTGTGTGTGTGTGTGTGTGTGTGTGTGTGTGTGTGTGTGTGTGTGTGTGTGTGTGTGTGTGTGTGTGTGTGTCCCCTACAGGTTATGGGAAAGCTTCCTAAGACGGGAGTTCAGCTGCATTGTGAGCCGCTCTTATTCAAACTTTATCCAACAGTCCCTGATGAATTGCCCCTCTGGGCGGGGTGGAGTATGACTGTATTTTGTTTTGAAATGGGGCCCTTGTGTGTTGTGCATGTGTCAGGTCTATGTGATGCACCTCTTATGAAGCAGAATGTGTGCTTACCAGTTACTCATTGATTTGAGTAAACTTTGCACATTCTCCACGTGGTAACCAGAGTGTGTCAGGGGGTTATGGACAGGGTGGGGTGAAAACAGACTTCAATACCTTTTTATAAAAAAACAACACAATTTAAACTTTATAAGGTGCATAAAGAAATCCCGGACAGAGCCGCCTTCTGACCTTGAAGTCAATCCTGACGTGTCCTTAGATCCACATGGCAGCCTTGAGCGGTAGTCTGCTCTGTGGTGCTAAATCACCGCACAGAGCCTTTCTAGTCCCTCCCCAAGGACCACTCATCATTAGCACAGCCAGCCCTGACACCGCTGCTGGAAAATGGGACTCGTACGTCACAGCAGTTCCTATCTGCTGCCGTAATCTGAAGGCAGACCTGTGGAAAGGAACGGGAGAGCAGAGATAAATGTCAGGGATGAAATATCTGCCCAATCAGCTGCAAACTTGGGGAAGAGCTTCTTGGCTGCCAATACGAGACGGTACGACAGGGAAACCTCGGTTCACTTGATTGGTATTGATCTGTTTGATATTTACGACTTTCAAAATATCTTGAATTCCCCTGAATGTTTTCAAGTGTTCTCTTCTGTCAGAGACTTGATGCTGTTGAATAGAAATATAATAGTTACTATTAGTATACTCAGCATGACTTATGACCGAGACTGGATGCGGTTGACCCTTGTCATGTCATACTAGTAGTTACTAAAATAGAAAACATTTGATATCCTAAATTAACTATGGCTACAATATCAGGACTTTTCGGGCTCTGGTGTAGCGTGACGGAACCTGTGATAAATAGTTTAGATTGCATAATATTGCACCAGGTTATGAGGGTACTTTTGGAGAACTACAAATAGCCATGGGTCAGCCTCATTGGCCTGATTTTAAGTTGCATGATGGTCTGACAGCGGCTCGGTACGGCTTGACCCTAGATGGGTCTGCAGCTTCTCCGAGGCTGCCCTGAAGAAGCCTGCAGGCCTTGTGGTAACAGTGAGGGCCCCAGGGCGGTAACCTGGTAGTCGAGGAGCTCCTGTTCCACCCGGCTGCTATACGCTCCTGCCCTGTAATTACTGCCTCCTCTTCAGCTCCAGACCGACAGCAAGGCACGCTAGCCATGGCTTCTCCGCTCCCTCTCTCTTCCGCTCTATGCCACTCTCTTTTTCTGTTTTGATCTCTTCCTCTCTCTGCCCCTCTCGCTCTCTCTTTCTCTCTATATCTCTCTCTGCCTGCCTTTTTCTGCCACACTCTCTCTCCTGCTAACGGCTCTCTGAAGTGCGATCATACGATGGCTGCCTCCCAGATGGTGTTGTTTTTCGGATGCGTTTCAGGGCTTCTGCTCCTGTAGCTTGGTTAGCATGGTTTGAGATGGGAAAAAAAGGCTTGATGCTGTGAGTGTGTTTGTCATGTTGCCTGGAAGTAGATATCACATCACATTAGACGACATTAGACGTATTGGCAGAAGCTGACGTTTTTTGGCGGGGCAATTTTCTTTTGATTTAGAACAACAAGCACATTTAAAAGTACAATGATAAAAACATTTTATTATCATATCATTTTGTTTGACTGTTGTTTACATTCAGTATGAGAAGTAAGGCAAATTAACAACAATATTACAATATACAACAAATGATTATTAATGACAAGCAAGGTTTTAGACACTCACTGCGCTCTAATTGTTACCTGGTTACGGCTCTAAGAAATATGTTGCAGTTTAATCAAGGACCTTCATATATACATCAATCATCCAACAATCCTGCTGACGTCTTCTGCTTATTTCAGTAATCCGTGCCTAAACCTACCCTTTGTTATTATATCACTACTAAATAATATTTATGACACGATGTCTCGGTTATATTTAACCTGAGTGAATGTTATCGCTTTCAAGCCATATTATCCCATAGGTTGGCTGTGTTGAGTGTGTTGGGATTGTTCAAATTGGATGTTCGTTGCACCGTCACCACATTGGAAAGATAAACTAGGCTGGTAGGAGAGTGTATCTAAAAATAATATTAATGAGGCGGTTTGGATACGTTTTCATGCTGCTTGCCTTCACTGAAAAGGAAAAGTAATACATTGATGGGTCCCAGATAAAGGGGGTTCAGATCTGGGTCACTTGGAAACAGCTGAGGTAGGATGTGTAATTTGTGTATATGTATTCTTCTTTTTTTATAATCGTCATCAAGCCCAGACTGAGATTCAAGAAAATCTCAAGACTGAATTACACATCCTTAACACTCTAGTCGTAGTAATCTTCTCTCACATTCCCTGTGGTGAAGACAGATAGGGAATTTCACAAATGGCTGCATATTAAATGTGTAGTAGGAATTGGGTTTGTATTAAAAAAACCTCCATACCATATGTTTGCTATTTAGCCATCTTCTTTTGCACATTTCATCTGGGCCACTCGTTTATGAGGTACAATAAAATCTAAACCTTGGCAACACTTGGCAGCACTTAGCAAATACGATCATTTAAAATACATTCTGTTTGTTAGGATGATTTCTATGTTAAAACTCAAACATTGTGATAATACGACTTCGGCAGTATCTTTATATACAAATTTCATAGTAAAACCATGCAATAAAACTCTCTCCAAGCTACTCTCGCAGACACTACAGTATATTTTATACAATTGAAAAGGGAAACCATACAATATAACTCTGTAAGCTACTCTCTTGGACGATACACTATTCTCTACAAGATCTGCAACATTCATGAATACTGTCGGCATTTATAGCGGCATTGACTTGACATTATACACATAAACAAATCAAGATGAATCAGGAGTCTTGGGAAAAAAGCATTTGGATGAAAACAAAAGCATCTTGTGATTTTGAAGGCATCTTGTGATTTTAAAAGATGCATCCAACAATATGTGAATACATATTTAAATTTTAAATTATATATGCCATTACTGTGAATCTTGTTTACTATCTAAATCGTACTGCAATATATTAACATATTGTATTTATGTACGATATCAACACATATTTGACATGTATTTAAAAAATAATGTACAAGGCCCATGTCCATATTTGCAATAATTCAAAATTGTATGTCTGAGTGCAGCTCCCAGTCCAACACATACCGATAATTACAACATGCATGTGTGTCGGCTGTCACCAGATACCCATAACCGCTATGATCCAGATGGTGTCTAGACTAATGTTTCTTAGATACATAATATATACATTATGCTCTCTACTTCCATAAAACTATCAGAGATGGCTTAGACGGAGATTGGTAGTTGCAAGGAGTTGAAATTAGATAGGTCGGTTTGCATTTTCTTTCCTCGTGACATTTCCGTCATGTGTGGTATGCTATGACACTCGGGCCTGGCTTGCCACAATGGCCACTGTTAGATGAAAGAGCCTGTTGTACATGGCCTGGCCAGGGGGAGCTGGCTCAAAGCTGCGCTAATCAGCACTGCTAATCACCCACATGCTGTGTGGAGACTGGCCTCACGTAGGCAGCAGGTCAGCTGCGTCATGCTGGAGGAAGCATTGGAGTTGTTAGAATGCTGATTAGAAATCGGTTGATTCTTTTTTTTTTTCTTCCTCATACCACCCTAATTTTAGATATCGGTCATCTTCTCGCTAGGAAATGTAATTAACTGCAAACAACTTATCCCTACAAGGCATCATGTGACCACCTTATCGGTAGAAATAGTCATGCTCACAAGACCCCATTTGCCTTATGTGGAAATAAATATGAATAGAAAAGATTTGCTGCTCGGGAATGAGTTTCGCGGTCCGTATTGCTTTGGAAAACATTCACAAATAATCATGCTCAATATTGTGTTGAAAGCATTGGTATCCCTGAAGTCCAGGGATTCCATGCATCACTTTTTCTGTGCATGTGTAAATGTGCTATTGACCACTGAGTGCTGCACCTCGCTCAATGTTTGTTGCGGGCCATCTACCTATGATGAGATTAGACACGGGTCTCCCATGGTTTGACTCTGTCAGGCTAAGTCCTTAATGGGTCTAGACAAGGGCTTGGGTTTCTGGGGCTAATGTTGGATGATGGATCTTAAGCAGTTGCCTGGCCGGTCTCAGCAGCTTTCTGGAGCTCCTCTTCATATTAATGGGATTAACAGCGCTTTGGGTACGAGGGGGTGAGTAAGTGGTGTGGTAAGCAGAGAAGCCCAGGCCATTAGAAGAAAGCCCTGTCCCCCTATATCAGAGCAGAAGGCTATAGTCTGGCCTTTTTCAGTCAGGGCCTTGGCTGCTCTGTGGCCTTGGTCTCTGACCGGGAACCCTGGCCCTCTCTAATCAGGTTATGACACCAGTTGGCTCGTTGAGGAACGGGCTTTGTCCATTGGAGGAAGGGTTTGTGTGGTCCATTCACTGAAATGAACCACACAAACAAGGCTGTTTGTCTCTGAATAGTAGGGGAATTAAGCTGTGGTTGTTTTGGCCTCTGACAAAGAGGCCAGACCCAGTGTTCAATGTTTTTTGAGCAGGGCAAAAAACCAACGTAGAACAGTTCAGCCTTATGGACCAGCCTGTCACAGCTAATGGGGTCAGATCATTCTGGGGGTACGTGCTCTGGTTGGCATGCTGGACTATTGCAACGGGAAGACCATTGGGGGTAATGTGGGCAACAAAGCTGTATTGTATTATGGATATGCCAGCATGACCTGCTGGCTTTTGGTTGTTTAGGGTGTGGAATAATGATATCCTGACTGAGTCCATGCCCCGCCAGAATAGAAGATGGATTCAGTGCTCCGTCATCTGCCAAGAGTCTGCACAGACATTGAGTGGAATTCTTCAGAATAATTGTCTTGGTCTATAACTAATCCTACCCTTGTGTAAACTATTCATATGCTTATTACCTTTATGTATGAGGCAAGGCCTATTAGGCAGCACTGAAATGTTGGCCTTTTTCACACATTATACATTTACATGTGTAATTATTGTGGGTGATAAATGAGGAGTGTTTGCTCAAAGGCATCGTTCTCTGTAATTCAGTGAACAGAGATCCTGGGGTCAGTTAAGTTCCTGGTGTTCCCGACTAAACTAAATAGTTAAGTCGAGTGAACAATATGCCCCCCGGTTTGAACACACACACAGACACAGACACAAAAGCACACACACACTCGTGCACGCTCCCACTATAAAATTATAAAACACGCTTGGAAGTGACCTCAGGCTTCCCGGCGAATAGCAACTGAGAGGGTAGCTGCTGGACCTGCTCCAGTGCTGTAATCCCTGCCCTGGGGGGGCTTCTCATTGCGCTTGTGAGGGATATGAAAGAATGAAACTGTAGATGTTTGTAGGCTAAGTCATTGCTGTTAGAGCTGGCGACGGCATGCTACTGTGCCCCTCTGCTCGGATCTTTCTAGTTCCACGCTGTTAAACAGGATGAATATGCAGAAATGCATCAAGTCATTTTGTTCCAGTTCATCTGCTGCTTGTGCTTTAGGGTGGGTGTTTGGGAGCGCCGAATGCCACATTAGCGTTACACTAAACCCAATCACATTTGGTGTAAATTGACTGCTTCTAATTCTACTTGTCATGGCTCCAGGAGGGTGACAGGTCTGACACTTCTACAGATGGAGAACAGCTTGGCTTGTATTGGCTTTCACAGATGCAGCCAGGTCTCTCGCTCACTTTCTCTCTCTGGCTTGGTGTCTCTCTCTCCGTCGTTTGTTTGTTCGGTGATGAAAGAAGCCGCACCAATGAGAGCGTGATAGGATCATGATGCTTTAGAGCTTTGATTTCAGCAGTTTATTTTGGCTTAGCATCGACCCCCGGTGCTTCTGGGCCTGATCATTACCCTCATGTGTGACCTTCATATGAGTAACACTTTCCCCTGCTGACGTCCTGCCAAGAGGTCCCCCCCCCCCCCCCCCTTAAACAGAGAGGGACACTCACACCCACGCAGACACCCTCACACACTAAGCCGAGGTTTATTTTGGTCGGACAAGGAAGTTTTGCTTCGGAGAAGTGCGCCCAACTGTTTTTCTTCGCCGGCCCCCAAGGTTTACGGAGCTCACGAGAGGGGTTGTCAGCCTCATTGACAGAATAATGAGACCTCATATATGTGCTCTCAAGAAAAATAAATATCTAATCCAAGAGAGAACTAGTCAGGAGATGGAATACTGTTCACTGGAAAATGGCTGTGTTCGATGCCTTTATTGATATAGGCTTACCTTTCGGAGACTTGATTAAACCCTTGGGAATAAATACCACAAAACCAAATTTTTTCCCTTCCATTTCTTCTCCGTTGCATTTCGCCAAAGTTTCGGAGCAAAAATTAGGAAAGATTTCCTCATACAGTAACTGGAATTGCAAGTAAAACTGAATATTAAATACCAAATGCTCAGAGTTTGGTAGATTGGCTATGAATTGTGCATTGATCAAAATAATCCTTTCTACTTGCCCTTCATCCTTCCATTGCTCTCTATTATGTCTGAGCATCATTTGAATGAAAGGCTGAAGTGGCAACTCATTGTTGTGTCTTCGAACTCGTTGGCCTCCAGTTCCTATAGCGTATGTGACGTGAGTAGGGCTCGCTACCGGACCAGATGTCCCAGGTGGCCAGGACACAAGCGCCGTGGCGTGTAGCGCTTGTGGTTCTCCCTGGCACCACATGGTAGAAACATCAGCGTTGCCGTAATTAAAAAACAATTCAAGTCCAATGGGTTCCCAGCTTTGTTTTTCTTCAGGCGATTGACTGCCGTAAAAGGCTGTGGTTCGAGAACAAAGACCATAATCATTCTTCAAACGTGGTCGGGAATCAAACCAACCTCAACCCTCCACACCCCGCTCTGTGCTACAATTCAAATGGCTTTAAGTCAGTGCTTTTCGCGTCGCCTTAGGTCTAGCCCAGCAGCTTATTGTCATCGCTGGCTATGTTGGGCTGTAATTCATTTGCTCTAGTAACTTGGACTGATCTTTTAATGGTACGTTGCCTGTGTGCGTGTCTGTCACTGTTGGTTTTCCTGACGGATGTGAGGGTGATTCTAGGCGACAGCTGCAGTACAACAGGAAGTGACATTCGACACCAGTCGCTCCCCAGGGGGAACTGCTGTTGTTTAGCGACAAAATAGCATCACACTTTCCTGAAAGTTTTGGTTGCTGTCCTTCATCGTGGTCCTCATCTACAGCGTCCATCATCACTTATGATAATGGGTCCGTCAGCGGCTCATTTTGAGATCATTGATCTTTATTAATGGAATAATTCTGTGGCATAGTGATCGGTTCCTGTTTGGTTACCACGGATGTATTCCCCCTGTCCCTATGTTGATGATGAAGAGTGGACTAATGCAGTCTTTTGCCTGCTAACACATCCATGCTTCCATCACTCGTGAACAGTATGTCCGACCATACACCAGCCTGGTACCTGCCCAAACTCCCCGAGACCTTTTAATTTATGTTTGTGTAAAGACTGGAGCCCTTGAACCCCCATCCCAGCACTCAGCAATGAAAGAGCACACTTGGACCTCTTGCATGCGTCTGACAGAGAGATCAGCGAAGTGCAGGAAGGTCAACTATATCATACTCTATCATGGCAAGGCATTGTAAATGGGAGTTAAATGATTGATTTTACTTGTCGCAAGCAACAGATGAGTTGGCAAAGACCCCCACTGCGATGTTTGCATTCTCAATGGGTGCTTAATTTGCGGTGATGTTTCAACATCAGCAGAAGAGGTAGTAATCCTTCTGCTCAAAAATCTACTTTTTCTTTGTGTGGAGTGAGCTTGTGTTTAAGGGGCTCTGGACAATCCCCCACAGCTGCACAACAGACAGCTAGTATAGCTGCAATGTAAATGTGGAAGAGTAGAAGGGATGCTCAACATGAAAGGTTCTCTAACCCATGTGGCGGAGTCTTTGTCAGGCCAAGCCTTGCTCCTATTACTGGGTAATGTTCTAAATCATCCTTCTCTATAGTAAGCATCCTTGAAAAAACACTGTTTGGCCTTTGTTTGTAAGATTCTGTTCATTAAATAGAACAGAAATTGGATATTTGGAGATTTTCTTTTAGTTTTTTACCACTGAACGGAAAATGAATCGTTCATATTGTAATTTTCTGTAACAAGATGATATTCTCTTTCTAATTAGCCTGCTATGGGAGACTCTAGTTGTGTTTTTACATGGCTGTCTCTAGTACCAATACCATTTGTTATAATACAGGCTTTCTTTAGAAACACTTGGAGTTTAGATGGTCAATCGGCCAGCCTATTGCCAAAGCCTAATCACTTTACAATCCACTGTCTGAGTAAGTAACGGTTTGCCATAAACACATCATCATCATTATGAATGATCTATGAATGATCCCATGGCTGCTATTAGATGTTGTCCCAGTTTTTTCTCATGAATACACTGCTGCTTTTTGATTAATGGAGAAAAGAGCTGCTCCGAAGAGTCGTTCTCAAAGGAACTTCCACAAAAAGTGGAAGATTCTCCTGAAGGAAGGAACAGTATCACAGATGATGAAACAGGGTGGAGTAGGGTGCTGGCTCCGAGGACCTTGAAGGATGACCGAGAGACCCAGAGGTCTACGGGCTGACCCCCACACCAGCTCCACCTCTCACCCTAGTGGGTCAGCTCTACGCCAGGCCACAAAAGTGTGTGTGTGTGTGTGTGTGTGTGTGTGTGTGTGTGTGTGTGTGTGTGTGTGTGTGTGTGTGTGTGTGTGTGTGTGTGTGTGTGTGTGTGTGTGTGTGTGTGTGTGTGTGTGTGTGTGTGTGTTGGAATGCACACGTTCCTTAATCTATATCCAAGGTATAATTCGCTGCACACTGACCGTAAAGTTAGTTGCTTATGGAGTCATTGGAAGGCACTGAATGTCATTGCTTTCTCCATTCTAGGCCTGCAGCTTGAAAGATGCAAGATAATGAGGCAGACAAATACCACTAAATCTCTTTTTGTTATTTGCAGATGTGTGTGTGTGTGTGTGTGTGTGTGTGTGTGTGTGTGTGTGTGTGTGTGTGTGTGTGTGTGTGTGTGTGTGTGTGTGTGTGTGTGTGTGTGTGTGTGTGTGTGTGTGTGGACTCCCTGGGGGTGATCCCAGACCCCCCTGCCTTCGGAGCTAGATTAAGACCTCAAATAATTTTCCCAGTCTGAAGCTCTTAAACCTCTTGTATGGCTTTTCTTTCTCCCACTTGTTTAAGAAGGATTCAAGCATTTATGTATTTCTGGTATTTCTAAGAAATGGCTCGAATGCTGAATGGACGTAATTACTACAACGAATGGATGAATTGACCAAACATGGATTATGGATTATGGTTTGGATTATGAGCCATGTCAGAGCTGGATGAAGGACACGTTTTCTTTCATTCTCTCTTTTCAAGACGTCTCCAACATGAGGGAAATACTGTTTTTCAGCGTGGACTTGCTGTCTGTTGGGTCTTATTCCTCACAAGACTAACAGATTTTCGCCTAAATTCTGTTGGGCTGACCGGCTGAATCCATGTGTGGTAACCTTCTCCAAGGCCTTCTCTCAGGTTGTACAAGGCTGACCTCCCCACTCTTTAGTCCCATTAAGTCATTAAGATCTCAACAAATTTGGCATCTACATTACAGGCCAAACATAAATCTAAGTGCATTCGATATTCAAAATGTGTTGGCCCAACTGGCGACTGAGAACGATGCAGCTACCATTACACTTTCGTCCGGTCAGTCCTGAATAGCTGTCTGAGATGTCATATGGGGATGCCCTTAAGCTTTGATGTCTCCTCTAGCATGCTCGTGCTGTGGCCAGCCCTTAAAACCACACCTTTAACCGACCAAGGTTCTAAGCTGTGGAAATACTTTGTTACATGTTAAACTGTATTATTACATGGCAGAGTGCCATTTCTGCTAGCTAGGTTTGGCTATTAAATCAGATATCTAATTCACTTTAAAAACTAGAATTAAGTGGGCTCTCAATGTGGCAGCATAAGGCATTACTGTCTTCTGAAGCACTTTGGAAAACATTTTCAGTCAGTGACTTCATCGTTTGTTGCCAGTATAAAATTAGAAGCAAATGTCAGTTTAGAAAGCTATTGAATAATTGAACTTGTAAGGTTTGAAGGGTAAAAAGGGAGGGTTATTCGTGTCCTCACGGCCACACGGGTGTACAAAGGAGGCTAAACAAATTGACATAATGACTGTGGAAGAACCGTAACTGGTTCCATGAGTCATGGCTTCACTCAGTGAACATGCAGGGTAATTGACTGTGTCCCATCACTACAGGGGTCCCTGTGTGTTCATCATGGTAACTCTCATCTTCTCTCTTTTCTCTCTCCAACACATGTGTGGAAATGGCATGCCTCAACTGCCTCCCCACACAGGTAAAACCATTGCTACATTTTGTTCTTCAGTGAACACTAGTTTGTAGAGGCACTTTGCAATAGTGGAAGCAGCTCTTCTTATGTCTGTTCGTCTGTCTGTCATGCAGCAAGAAAGGGATTCAGGTCTGCACTCGGTTGAGTCTAGAACCATATGTTCTGTACGATTAGTGAGGATGAGAAGGGCACAGCGGGGGGGGGGTGGGGTTGGCCTCCCGCAGTGAGCGACCAAGCGCTAATTGATTTTCTAGAGACCCCCTACGGAGCAGGCGAGGACCATGCAGGAACCCCGGCATGGTGATGTCTAGTGCAGGGTCTGGGGGGGCTGAGACCCTTGAGCATAAAGACAATCAGAACTAGGAGAATTAAGAAAGCAAGACTTTTGGGTTATCTTTCCCCAATTTATAAAAGAAAATAAATGGCCATCTAAATATATACTATGATAAACTATTTCTATAAAATAGAAGTTCAATGTGTGTTTCAAACATACAAATGTTATGGTTGAATGTGTTGTGTCAGATGATGATGTGATATGGAGGTCAGAATGCACAAAGAAGAATGTGAAGCCATGAACAGCCAAGGTATTGAGTGGTGCTTTCAATATGTTCATAAGCGGTGATCCATCAATCAAAAATCTGTTTTATTTGAAATGGTCGAGCCACAGGCTGACTCTTTATAACTGGTGATGCCATACAGGATCATATTCAAGGCACATGGGTCATTATCTTTACTGATTATTGACAGTGCGGCTCACCGCATCCCGGGCTTTTGAAGTGTGTTCTGGAGCGATGGCTGGTGATTTGTGATGACATGGCGTTCTGATACCATGTTGGCTCTGGGGAGGTTATTGAAGCTGCAAACGGTTGGGTTGAACACCTCAACGTCATAATTAAGATGTTATTGTGGTGCTGCCTGTGGTTCGGACCCTGACACGGGACACTTCTCAGAAAACACCACCTCGGACCGCTTGAACATTTCAAACACCATGTTGATTGATGCGCTGTGAATGACTGAGTACATGTAATATCATGCTGGCAAATACTTTCTTCTTATGAAACACAAAGTTATGCACGACAACAGCACCGCCTTCCAACGGCGTGCACCCCGGCCAACAAAGGGGATTGGTCAATTGCATGAACACTTAGCAAGTCGTAAAAATCCATATCCTTGTATTTTTCTTGGCATTCAGACATCATTCTCAGCACTTAGGAAAGGTGCATGGAGGAGTTGGACGGGAATAATATCCTGCTTCCCAGCTCATAAAGAGTAGGAGCACACCTCTGCTGTAGAGGCCTGGCTTCAGAACGTACCTCTCCTACACCCCACTTTTGAGAAATCCCAAGGGGTTTCTTCAAAATACATGCATGAATGTCTCATTGAAGACCTACATTTGTGTGTTGGCCAGTGGTTGAACATAGTACTCTCTCTTCTCTCCAACATCCAGCTCTCTACCTTACTTCCTTTGGCCGTCCATGAGAAGATTTCTCTCTGTCTGTCTCTCTGTGTCTCTGTGTCTGTCTCTTATTTCTTTTGCCAGTTGTCACTTACTAGTGCTAAACGGTGTTCTCAGATTATCCCCTCCCGTTGCCAGACCCTGCGCCCCTGGCTGCTGAGCTCTGCTCAATGTGTGCGGTGCGCTGTGTGTTTCGTTTTAACCTAGTTTGCGTGACTGGAATACTTAATTGGTACTAAGCTCCAAGTACGCACTCCTAGGATGCCTCTGCACTGACATAGCTCGGCAGAGAAGTCCCACCTGTGATCGTCTGATCATTTCTGTTCACTGACGGCCAGCTGTACCTTTTTTTTTTTTTTTTTAGATCCAAAAAAGAAATGGCGTAAAAAATACAAACGTTTCCCAAAGTAAAAGAAGAAGGAAAATAGTCTCCACATGGGATCTTGTCTTTTACACGCTTAATCCGGGAACATCCCGAGGACACGCTGAGGAATTTGGATGCTGTTGATGCAGCTAAGTAAAACATGGTGCGGCTGCAGGGAGACGGCGTATCCATCACACCTTAACAAAGCACTCTGTTCCCGTCCCGCCATCGACTCAATCTACCTCAGGCGGTGTAGGCTGCAACGGCGACCAAGTCATTTGTCAGACGGCGTGCAAAACGGCGCCAGAGGACAAGAAAGTCCTCAAATTGATTATCTGAGTTGCGGCGTGCGAACAGAGGGGAGAATGTGTTTGGAGTCTTTTGGTGTTGTATGTGAGGTATAAGGGAGCAGCACACATGGAGATGAATGCACTCTCATACGCCATGCGTTAGGCTTCTGGACTTTATAGGACTGAAACCAATCATCAACCAGTCATGCTACAAGTGAATACCTTTTTTGTTTGATGTATCATGGGAATAACTTGGTCATTTAGCATGGATGCGTTTATCCAAAGGAACCTGCACTTTTATTCTTACTTACTTAAGAATATACTGCCTACATTGGGCATCTGATTTGGACTTTTCGTTTCTAAACACTACACCAGCCTATCTCCTATGTGTGTTTATTTATATATATATATATATATATATATATATATATATATATATATATATATATATATATAAAAAATTAGCTCCCCTGGGTAAATTCTTAAAATAAATTAGCTTCACTTATCTTGGGTGAAAGAGGTCAGGAAATTGTCTCATGAACTCTTTATCATGACAGGATCAGACACGCTAGCAGGCTTGTGCAATTTGAAAAGTCTAATATAGGCTGGTCCAGTCATTTTCTCTCTCTTCTCCTTTACCACTGCCGGTTCGCTCTTAATGAAGTACATCTGGGGTTCAGTGAGGCAGGCTGGGGCAAGCGGCACGCTGGAGATCACAATGACTCTCATTATCACCCGCTCAACCTCCCCCTTCTCGTCTCCATTCCACCTGCGATCAGTGGATTCGCTAGATCCACTAAAGTCTGCAGGTTGGTTGCAATAATGAGTTCTGGTAACCATAATCAATTCACATCAACTCATTGCAAGCAGGAATTTATCAACATTGTTTTTATATTGTTTAATGCTTATGCATCTTTTAATTTTAATTTTTGAAATGTATGTAATTATATTGATGTTATAATACAAAGTATAAAATATTTCATAGATATATTATATAAGAATATATGGAACTAGACTTATCATACATTCAAATTAGTACACTAGATTATGTATGAGCAAAGAAGACATATTTATGAATACATAGAGGAGATGACCACATAATTAGGGTTATATCCACAAATGAAGCCCATTTTTGCATCCTTGCCTCTGTACAGCGTTTTACCTCCTCAATGGTACTTCCCAGTTTATTAGCAGATGACTCTTTGACTTAGTCTCCCTGCTGTACCTTCGCTGGGTTGAGGCTTCCTTCCTCTCTAAAGGGCTGATTATGGTCCCATGTTCAAGCAACGCAATGACCACGCAGACGCTTCGACGCAGCCGTGAACCTTTATGGTTCTGCGTCAGGTTTTAGTAAGGGGACCAATCACAGCCCTTGCTGCTCATTAGTGTACTGTAACGAGGAAGAGATATTGTCCTTGTTACAGTACACTAACTAAGCGGGTTGCAGCAAATCAAGCAAATGAAAGTATGACAACAAAAGCAGCAGATTAAATGAGAAACCGATTGATTTCTGAGGATTAATTATTGAACATGGTGCCAAATTGAGATGACCTGGATCAGCAGTGATTCCCTGGTATGCGCAATCCAGAGATTCTCAATCACTTCACAGAGCGCTCTCCTGCCTTTTTAATCTGTAAGGCTTGCACTGTGTTTACAAATGGCTGCGTGGTGTAGGTTTTATTTGAAAGTTCTTCTCCTTTCAGATATGCCATCCACAACAGAGTTTCTAATCCCGCCAAATGATCCGCCCCGTCATTTTTAGTTGTTCGTCGCTTGTTAAACCGTAATGTCTCTCGGCTGGGAAGAGGGACTTGTCCCTAGTCTCTCCGGCGCGCCTCCTGACTGTTCTCCCAGCTGACGCTTAATGGAATCAGATTGGAGTGCTTGTGAGTAGTTCCTGCGGGGGATGTGGTTTGTAGGTCAGTGTGGTCCCTCTTTGTTCCTGGTGTGCTGCTGGGGGGGGGGGGAGTGTGTCGTGAGGGAGAGAGGGGGGGGGGGGGGGGGGGGGGGGGTGGGTGTCAGGAGGCGTGAGCCTTGGTTCGCTGTCGGGTGTCTAGTGGATTTCCTTAACAGACTGATGAGAAGTGAGCTGATGATACAATCCCAACCCCCAGGCATTACCCAGAATGCCCTGCTTCTAGGATAAGGGATTATTGGAGAGAGTGGTATAAATTCATCAGCGGTGCCTCTCCACTCCACTGCCATGATGACATGTGCATGTGATTTGATCCTGGAGGACAGGCTAGTAGGATTATTTATAATGTAATGATGCACTGGTACATTTTTCATTTTAAAGTTAGCAAAAATGAATTTGGCTGTAGTCATTTCAATGATGTACAGGTGCTGGTCATATTATTAGAATATCATGAAAAAGTTGATTTATTTCATTAATTCCATTCAGAAAGTCAAACCTGTAGAATGTATACATTCATTCCAAACAGACTGATACATTATAAGTGTTTTTTGCCAAAAAGAAGATGATTATAGCTGACAACCAATGAAAACCCTAAATTCAACATCTCAGAAAATTAGAATATGGTGAAAAGGTCAGATATTGAAGACACCTGGTGCCACACTCTAATTAGCTAACTAACTCAAAACACCTGGAAAAGCCTTTAAATGGTCTCTCGTTTTGATTCTGTATGACACACAATCATGGGGAAGACTGCTGACTTGACAACTGTCCAAAAGATGACCATTGATACTTTAAAGAAGGAGGGCAAGACACAAAAGGTCATTGCCAAAGAGGTTGGATGTTCCCAGAGCTCTGTGTCCAAGCACATTAATAGAGAGGCGAAGGGAAGAAAAAGATGTGGTAGAAAAGAGTGTACAAGCAAGAGGGATAAACGCGCCCTGGAGAGGATTGTCAAACAAAACCGATTCAAAAATGTGGGGGAGATCCACAAAGAGTGGACTGTAGCTGGAGTCAGTGCTTCAAGAAGCACCACACACCGACGTATGCAAGATATGGGCTTCAGCTGTCGCATTCCTCGTGTAAAGCCACTCTTGAATAAGAGACAACGTCAAAAGCGTCTCGCCTGGGCTCAAGACAAAAAGGACTGGACTGCTGCTGAGTGGTCCAAAGTTATGTTTTCAGATGAAAGTAAATTTTGTATCTCCTTTGGTAATCAAGGTCCCAGAGTCTGGAGGAAGACAGGAGAGGCACAGAATCCACGTTGCCTGAAGTCCAGTGTAAAATTTCCACAGTCAGTAATGGTCTGGGGTGCCATGTCATCTGCTGCTGTTGGTCCACTGTGTTTCCTGAGGTCCAGGGTCAATGCAGCAGTCTACCAGGAAGTTTTAGAACACTTTATGCTGCCTGCCGCGGACCAACTTTATGGAGGTGACGATTTCATTTTCCAGACATGACTTGGCACCTGCACACAGTGCCAAATCTACCAGTACCTGGTTTAAGGACCATGGTATCCCTCTTCTTGATTGGCCTGCAAACTCACCTGACCTTAACCCCATAGAAAACCTATGGGGTATTGTGAAGCGGAAGATGCGAGATGCCAGACCCAACAATGCTGAAGAGCTGAAGGCCACTATTAAAGCAACCTGGGCTCTCATAACACCTGAGGAGTGCAACAGACTGGTCGACTCCATGCCACGCCGTATTGCTGCAGCAATTCAGGCAAAAGGAGCTGCAACTAAGTATTGATTGCCATACATGCTGAAACTTTCCATGTTCATACTTTTCAGTTGGCCCACATTTCTAAAAAATCATTTTTTGTACTAGTCGTAACTAATATTCTAATTTTCTGAGATACTGAATTTGGGATTTTCAGTAATTGTCAGTACTAATCATCCAAATTAAAAGAAATAAACATTTCAAATATATCACTCTGTGTGTAATGAATTGATATAATATGTAAGTTTCATGTTCTGAATATAATTACTGAAATAAATCAACTTTTTCATGATATTCTAATAATTTGACCAGCACCTGTATGTCCTGCATGCAGGCAGTAGACCTAATATACTCTTGTGTCACTAATTGGTATTTTAATAATGTGTCGGCACAATTCATGATTTTTGTGTTGATTAAGTGTTGATTCTGATACACCGTATAGAACGGCTGTAGCTCTATTGCGCCTATCCACTGCACAACTGTTTTCACTGAACGGAGCAACAACTGTGGTGAACAGCGCCGACTGCAATAACACACTGCTCCCCAGAGTATGCTTAGACGTGTGTGTGTGTGTGTGTGTGTGTGTGTGTGTGTGTGTGTGTGTGTGGTGTGTGTGTGTGTGTGTGTGTGTGTGTGTGTGTGTGTGTGTGTGTGAGATTGCTCAGGCACACATGCCTCTTATGACAGTCCATTACAGGGATAAATGCTCAGGGACCAACTTTCACCTCCTAGTGGTATTTCTGGCCAGCTCAGCCTAAACAGCTTTGATCTGGTCTTGAGGTTTGTGTCTGGATTGTCTTACGGTGTGGTGAGATGGGAGTGTATCCATGGTGAGTGGAGGAGATGAGTGGAACTAATAACTGTATTCCCCTTGTTTAAAACAACTTGCTTTCAAGGTGTGATAAGCTATATCCCAGGCTCTTTAAAAATAAATTGGCAGACAAATACTATATACTGAGTATGAACATAGAGATATTTAGTCAATAGAATACATAAATATCTTCTATATATAACCAGATGACCATTGTAGGAAACGGATACAGCCTCTTGTCAGAGAAAATTATGTTGGACGTTCTGTTAAAAAATGGTGATATAGTGATGTTTTCCTCTAGGCATGCCCTTCCTAGTACCTATTAGCCTTGTTGTTGTACAGTAATCCCTATTCTAGTCACAAACTTGAACTTCGATTTGAACTGCAGCATGCCGGCGATTTTCCAAGGTTTTCTAGGATGCTTAACTTGGGTGGTCACAGCCATTGCGATTCGACAAGATGCGATTCAGCGTCCTGTTTACCATGTATTGTTGTTCCGTGGTTTCACTATTGTGAAACCCTGTCTCGTCTCTTCAGTTCCAGACTAACCTGTTGAGGAAGCAGCATGAATGTACCACGTAACTACACTATACCCTAAGCCTCCTTAACCCAGTCTGACTCTTTCTGAATCAGTTCTCCAGGATGACCCAGCACTGTTTAGCCACGACCCACTCTCTGTTGATATAACAAACAGGGAGGTGGTGTTTGAATAACGTGTGATAAGGATCCCCTCCTTGCTAGGTGTTCAAAGATGTTTAATGCCAGGTCTGAAATAAACAGCCTTGATTGATTGATTGATTTTATTTCACCATTTTGATATCAAATATGAACAGCACTCTGTGTCATACATTAAAATACAAATAGTCAGGGATGACACAATAAAGCCTGAAGGCTTACTTCCATTGTGGTCCCATCGCTCCAGAGAACGCTCTCCTACTGCCTTTTTAAATCAATAAGGCTTGCACTGTGTTTACAAATGGCTGTGTTGTAGGTTTATTTGAAAGGTCTTCTCCTTTCAAATATGCCATCAACACTAGTAACTTATGAACGTGGTGTGTCGGCTGAGCAAGGTGCAGACCCTGTTGGCCCCCCTCCCCGCCGTGCTCTCCTGCCTCTCCCAGCAGATGGGCCGCTCCGGAGTAGGTTGCATAATCAGCCTGACCTCCTTCTCCTGCGCCGGTCCCTCCAGGAGGAGGTGACCGAAAGGGCGACGTTAAGGGGGATGACGTTAATGCTAACGCACTCCTTCCTTCCTCGTGCTCCTCTTGCTGATCCCAGATCCCGGTTCCCTCCAGAAGGTGCTCTGTGGCCCGCTATAGAACCGGAGAGGCCATTTATTACAGTCCCTCATTATTCAGGGAGGTGTCCTTTCAGTTAGCCTCCGGGTCTCGCTCGCTCCCTGCTGGCTGCTGACCTGGAAATGTTGCGGACAGGCCTGACGCACATACACACACAGGGCTGTTTGTGCTGCAGGGCGTAGGGTTTAACTCCACTGCATGGTGTTGATCTGAGGACATGGAGGCTTGTCTGCGCCGCCATGCCGCACGGGACAGCAGTGTGTGCAGTTGGATCAGATGCATGTATGCGATGAGGAGATGGGCGCTTGATACAAAAAGATGGCTGTTGCTTTACTGCATACGAGGAGTGAACAAATACTGCCGTCTCACTGTTGCACAACAGATGACTCCGAGGGTGAATGTGTTTCAGGCTTGGTTGAGCATGAACAACATCAACAATAGCAGCCAGCCTGACAACACTGCTCTCTGGGGCTGTTTACCATTTCAACATGAATGTGTTTACTTGGCGGGCTTCCATTGTGTGCTCGTTCAATAAACAAGCCAACCCAAATGTATGACATCGATTCATCTGGCGCTCCCTTGGAGAACAACAAACCATTGGCTGTCGAGCGTCGCGTCACCCATTCCTTCAGTCAGTCATCCAGATCCGGTGTCCAGTGACCCTTCCATCTCCTCGCTCCTGATCCTCCGGTCAGCTCTTCTCTTCCTCATGGGTCCTTCCTTTAACACCTGTCACTTCCATTGTGATTCGGCAGAGAAGAGGAAGTCCAAAGCCCAAGCTAGCATGGTCCTACGAGCCTTTTGCCAAGCCCCCATCCCTCACCCCCCCCTTCCCCTCTCTTTCATTCTCTCCTGGGCTACAGCCTTTTGTTCCTGGGGGCCTTTCTTTGCCAGGGTTTAGGCAATCAGCAAGGGGGCATCCGTCTTCCAATTGAAGGGGGCGTGGAGCCCTGCTTGTGGGTGTGATAATGGACCACACATGGTTGTGCTCCAGTGGGCTCTTTTAAGGCAGGGCCTCTGTGAGCATGGGCACAGGCCCGGCTGTGCCTCTTCTCCATCTGCAGCCTATAGAGTGGTCCTCTGGGCTCTTTGTCTTGGCTGTGCATCCAGCTCTGCCCGAGCTCTGCTTGGCCTGAGCCCTGCCTGTCCCCTTTTGTCCCCCACAAACTGGGAGCTGGTTTTCCCCCATCCACTCCTTTTCTTTTTTGTTATCCGCGCACAAAGACAATATGCCACCAACAAGTATCCCAGAAATGTGGTGAAAGCAGCCCTCTCGTCAACCTCTATGTGCTTAAGCAAAGAGCGAGGAAAGGAGATATTTGATGATTCAGGTTGTGCGGTTGGTTTTTCCGTTCAGTTAGGTTAATGATGTATGTTAATGAATGTCTCAGGTTGGCATTACAAAGCATATTTATTTTTCGATGTTGGAAAGATTTCACATGAAAAATATTAGAACAGTAGCCAATTTATAAAAGTACGGTTTTACGATGGTGTTGAGGTTAACCATTTGTATTTGCAAACCTGGTTACACGAAGATTGGTGAAAATTGGGCCGACTGAAACCTTTTTGTGTGCTTGAGCAAATGCAGCACCCACATGTTATTCTAAGCATGAGGTTTTGATATTGTAACTTCTACTAAATAAAATGTGCTTTCTCCTTTAGGCTGACTTGGCACCCATAAATCCTGCTGTTTATGTGTAGAGCTTATGATGGGATTTACCAAATGCAGGGCAAGCATTTTGATGTGTCACACGCATGTTGGTTCAACTTTCTTTGATCTCGTAGCCCATGCTAATTTCTTAAACTTCTGTTGAGTCTTCTAGGATTTATAACCTTTAAACACGAGAAACACACTCAAGTTAATCTACTATTCCAAAAATATCTCATCAAGCTTTACTACTCAGGATTGTAATAAAATAAATAGGAAAACCTTTTTTCCATGGAAATGTTGACGTGCCACTATTTAATTTCTTTCAAACAGACTCCATGTCCAATGGTATCATTATTTAAATACTCTGGACAGGAAATGCAGTATCAAAGCATTTGATTCATGTACCCAGAAGGGATCATCTCAAACAAACAAATACATAGATGTCCACCTTATTTGATTGATTTTGTAAACCAAATCTCTTGGTTGTTGGTAGTGTAAGGTGTGTTACTGTTGGTTCATCTAGTTGAGGAAATGCCTCAACTACATGAGTAAGGGATGCACAGGAAATCCCAACGCAGTAAAAGCTCACCCACTCAGCACGCTGGCCTTGCGGTTTGTACAATGTGGTGGCCGTAAAAGTTTTGTATGCGTAAATGAGCTCTTTAGCAAAAATGATAATTGGCATCATGTGGAAGACGAAGCGTTTAAAGACATGTTAGAGGTTATTTGGGTTCCTCTCCGACATGGTTGTGGGATTAACGGGCTCTGCAGTCTCACGCCACATCTGCAGCAGGGAGGTATGTGACGTCCAACTATATTTACCAGGAACTTAAGGACACAAAGTCTTTGTCAAATATACTGTACTTTTTTTGTCATTTATTGTAATGGATGGCTGGTCGTTTAGTATGATTACATTTTTTTATGGCACACATCTTTGTTTAACAATCGGTAACTAGTATACAACTTGCTTTTAACCTCATGACAACCCTAAATCAAGAACAGTAGGCTCGGTTTGCATTGATTCATGAGGTAAATGGCCCTCCCTCAATGTGACCGGCTTGCCCTGGCCCGCGTGAGTAGCTTCTACTCACTCCCAATGTCCCAGAACACTTACACATACTGGGTGGTTTAACCCCAGTCTGTGAACAACTTCAACCCTGGAGGTACGTGCCTGTACCTCCACTGAGAAAACACCTCAGGGTATACCATTGGCAGATGCAGTTTTCCATTATTTCAATTATTACCCGGAGCAAGGCCGAATGGTAAAATTTCAAGAAACAAGATTTGGATAGAGGTATGTGTAGACAGGCTAGCCCTGAGTCTATCTAGTTATACCACGCTGTGTTGAAGAACATATGAAAAATTAAGGTTAAGAGGAAGTTATAACTTTATGAAAATTTCTTCATCTTCCTGCTTCTCTGGTCCCCTCAAAGACTCTGCCCTTAAACCTTCTTGCAGTAAACATCAGAGACTTAAGGCTAGTTGGTGGTGTGCTATGATCCCGGGTCTTCCTTCAGGGATGCTGTCCCCCATAAAATGCCTGTCCCCCCCCCCCTTTTATGTGCAGGGGGGGGGTGGGGGGGCAGGAGTCGGCGGGCCCCCTTCCTCACTTCCTGGGTGGCGTGGGTCAGACCTCTGGTGGATTTCCCATCCCTGACCCCAATGGCCCCGTCCATTTGGCGGTACTGGCCCACCATATCAGCGGAACACTCTGCTGGGTCAACAGCGCATCTGCCAAGGAGCGAATGATAAAACAGGCCCGGGATGGACCGGGCCAAGAAGTCCTCGCACGCAAGAGAATCCCACCACCCGCTCCTCTGCCTGACCTTGGGACGGAAGAGCTTTGTAAACAGCAGAGGAGGAACAAATCAAACAAATTTATTGCTGTTTGTCTGAAAGGTCAGGGCGTGACAAAGAGTCTCCTGTTGTTGGGGGTTCTGGGCGGGCGGCCCCAGACAGAGCAGGCTGCTGCAGCATTAGACACGGCACCGCTGTGACGGAAACTAGCCTGAACCCTGGGTTTGACCCCAGCTCATTATAGCCTTATAGAACTGCGGTTAGGTCAGCAAGTTATAGATTAATTCAACTGTAATGTTGCACATATTTTCCAAATTGACAATGTAACGAGCACAAATGCGATAATTCTTCGACATTTCAACTTTTGGGTATTTTTATTGTCTCCGGACGTTAACAGGCATTAGTGGCTGTATTTCAATAAAACAGTTTGTGGGCGATCTCAGTAGTCCTACTGTTAGCAAATGAACTAATCCCTCCTGATGATGTTCTGGAACAGAACTTTGTCATGTTTTCCATCATAGAAAATAGATGAGAAAGTCGGATTGGCGATAATGAGACAGTAGGGATGATAAAATGGAAACCGTATGTGGAACAAGGTGATGGAGGTTGAAGCAGTGAGTTAATTCATGTGTATAAAATGGAGAATGCGAGAAGAAGCTTACATAAAACAGAGTTGACCTATCTGCTTGTTGCTGCGCAGGCTCGGCACAGAACATGTTGACAGATTTATTGAGGGCAATAATCACACTGTATATCACCGGCTCTGCAGAGACCCTGCAATCCACCATCTCACGTGGAGTTCAGTAGAACCATGACCATAATCATATACTAAAACCCAAGCAGGAAAGCAGAATATTTGTCGTTTAAATAATTGTGTAAATATTTACAACTGATAGAGCATTGTCAAAAAAGTTTAAATGGGCGAGAAAATGATCTGTGTTGACCATCAGGCTAGGTGAACCATTGACTTCTGCATCAATTGATGCTGTAGTTGCAGTCATTTTGACCTTTTATCCTTATTTCCTAATGGAGTTTTGATGGTTGACTGGCAGGGTAATACGGGCTGCCTTTGTTTGGCTCAATGTCTGTCGGTCGGCCGGCCGGACTGGCTGGTTAGGAGATGACTATACAGAGACCCCACAACACACAGAGATTATCCATGATGCCGCGGCACAGGCCGACGTGCACAGTGAGCTGGAGCAGCCTGCCGTTCTCCCAACCAAAGGTCTGCTCTCACTGTGTTTTTTTAGCTTCTGTTGCTTGACAGTGTTATTATTACATTGTGCTTTTAGGCTCCACGGTTCTGTGGACACTAATTTTCTCTACATTTTGCGAATTGAAAATGGTTGAGATTGCGATGTAAAGAGATGTTTTAAAGCAAATGTGAACAAAGTTTTGTAAACTGGTTGACCGCTAGATCTACCACTAGAAACTATCTAGAGTTTAAAATTGTAGTAGAACCTAGATATTTCTCTAGTGTTAACAGGGCCCACGTTACATGGTCACAACACAATACACAATTTCTTTCTTGAAAACGTAATATATCTCATTTGTTAAATGTTATAAATATGTTGACTGAAATATTTGACGATTGGTCACCTTTTTATACAAATAATATTCCATAAAAGTGAATGATGGACAAAAACCTTAGCCGGCCCACCCACTATCTTCCAAGTGTCTGGCCTTTACCCAAGTTGTTCATCACTAGCATCTCATGTTGCTGGGCTCCGGCCTTACATTAATTACCATGAAGCGAGGAGGTCCTGCATGTCTGTGTCCAGGATTCATAGCCCCGGACCCCAAAAAAAAAAAAAAAAAGCCAACTGCTAGTTTTTGGAGACAAATATGTAGAAGCTGTGAAACTATTACTCTGACAAAATAACTTGCTGAAAGGGCCGGTGTTTACTACCCTTGTGTCTCTTTGTGTGTTCCAAAAATATGTTTTGTGCTTTATTGTTAAAATTGTTAACTTTTTTTTTGCAGTGTTTTGCTCGACTCCTTTATCGTATGCTAGGTTGTCTTTATCTTTGATTTTCTTCCTATCGGTTTCAAGTTGCATGACATTTTAAAACTATTGTTTAAGCTTTTATTACAGAAAACCTACACAATAGGGGCTATCGATGATGAATTCCAATTTCTGACTTCAAGTGCCTCATATTTTATGCGTTGTCCAATTTCCGAATACAACGGCAGCCTCATCTCAAATTCATATCGGTGCTGTTGAGGAAGAATCCTGGTTTCAATTTCCCTTGGCAATACCCTGCCTCATCTCCTTCACGGTACCAAGGCCTCCATCCCATCATTACCACGACAACATGGGGACAGAAAACCAATCAAATTTCTCTTTGGGCTTCCATAACCATTTCCCGGGGTCTGATGTTGGATACTCTGCTAGAAACAGGCTGTTCCTCCAGCCTTTGGTTGAGGATGCTTTCGGGGCCAAGGAGGTCCAGTTGCTGTCAGAACCAGCACACATCCATAGTAGTGGACCTTAGTATTTTGGTATGCCAAAGAAGTTGGCTAATGTGAATCACCACTGTATCATCTGTATGGAGAACAAGTACACCAATGTCTTGGAAAAATTAAAATGTTCCTCGAGGAAGCCATGTAGTCAACAGCATGTTTTAAAATACTGGCACTGGCTGCTGCGCTGCTTCCAGGAGCTATTTTGGAAGTGTTGCCTTTCCTTTTGTGAAACGTGCTGAAGTAACGGATCGTCGGCAGGGGGATTCGGAGTACGCACAGTGTGGCACGCGTCCGATATGCACACCGCCTGCGAGGTGTGTTTGGGGAATCTCGACTTACACTTAATTGAAAATATTGTCCTTAATACTGTAATACCGTAATAATGTAACTTGTGTGCATACTGAGTAAACCATAAGAATTCTAGCTGGGACCAACGACGCTCATGTCTGGCTACTGTAGTCTAGACAGATTTCAGGGTTATGTCTTTCTTTTTAAATATATTTCCTCAAATGCATGTGGAGAAAAAACTAACTCGAATTCAGAATTTGATTTAGTAGTACAGAACTTGAGTACATAAACATGTCAACAGTAATCGTATGACTGCTGCACACACCCATGTTACAGATGAACATGAAAAAACTAATAGGAGCCTTTGTTTGTTGTGTTCCCGACGATAAGCATCCAGACTGCTGGGCGGGACGGAGCAGAGCATTAGGGTATGAAGGAGAGACTGATGAGACAGTGGAAGACATGGGGCCGCTCACTGTCTGCCGTCTGCCTTGTGATTCCCCCCCCCCCCCCCCCCCCCCCGAGCCGCTCCTCTGGGAGCCTGCACACAAGCGTGCGGTCTCACATGGAATGTGCTCCCGGCTGGAAAAGGTTTGCCGTTCCCTGAGAGGTCCTCTGTCGCTAGCTCCCTGGCCGGCCACAGAAATTCAATATTCCCCTCAAAGGGCGGGTTGAGCCCGGGCCTGGAGGGAGGGTCTGATGGGGCTGCAGCATGTGAAGCAGGGGATCGGTGGGTGAACCAACCCTGGGAGGACCTGGTAATGGTCCCGGTGGCTCTGTCATGTGGTCGCATGTGGTCGTTCCACGGTGGGCGGATGCAGTTCACTGGCTCTTGAGTAGCTGTTGCTGGATGGGTTGAAAAAGTTACTATGCTTTATATTTTCCTCATTTCTTTTCCGCCTTCTCTATATTCATTTATTTTCACCCAAAATGCTCGCCTGTCAACCACAGTGCTGGCTTGTCTCTGTGACATGTACAGACAATAAGAGGTAAATCACATACCCAGTGACCCCAGAATCCAGAAAGGCTGTAACCGATGGTTGGCTTTACAGCGACTGGCATCACTGCATGCCTGTGTTGCGCTGCCAACAGTATCTGCTGTGGGTTTTTAAGGCAATATATATTGTATCTGCTGCTCCCACTGGCTGCAGCACCACAGGATGAAATGGAAAAACAGTGCACTTGTCTCCAAAATGTCTTGGCGACATAATTGAACCATAATGCCTCTTATGTGAGCATCCTGCGGTAAAAGGAAGATTTAATTTGACAAATGGGCCAGAGAAAGTATACCGGCACATCTGAGTCATGGAGTGTAGCTAAGCTAGCGGCTCAGTCCCTGCCAGTCTGACCTGAGAGGCCACGGCAACCCAATCATCTGCTGCTCACTGACAGCCAAGGCCTTTCTATTATAGCCCAGCTGATTATGTCTGTGGCGCTGCCAACCGCCTCAGGTGGGATAGCATTCACTTTCTCTCTCATCCAGAACAAAACCCACTATTGAAACCCACCTCTGTCTCTCTTTGGTCATTTCTTTAGGCTGGGTAATCGCTGTTCCCTCTCTAGACCGTCTGACTTCACTCAGTTTCAGAGCATTTTCCCTTTTGTATTTTTACAATTTAAAATGCAATATCTAAAAAGAAAGTGTTTAATAAGAAACAGTTCGATACTGAACTAATTGCTCTGCATGTTGGTTAGTTAAAACTAATAAATAACCCTCTGATTTGTTTGACAATTATTGACTTTCACTTTACCTACCTGTTTGTCATGAAACTAATCATGTGCTGCTAATGGTCACTGCCGTGGTAGATGATTACATCTGTGTGCTCCTGGTGGTTCCCCCGTTTGTCATGTCTTCATCCATCACTCTTCTCTAATTATTACACCTCTATCCCGCTGTTGCCAGGCTGCTGGCAGATGAGTGATCCTTTTATCACTCATCGTCATCAGCACCTACCGTCACCTCGTAACTCCCCGCGGGAGAGACGTGTCACTCTGTCACTGCATGGCGCACGCTGTGGGCCATGACGATCACGAGAGTCTAGTTAAAGCTGAAATCTCCCTTCACTTCCCCGAGACGCCAGTCGTAATCACCAACGGCCTCTTGGAGTATATCACATCATGGGTGCACATGCCCTTGTGTGGTAAATCTCGGGGGTGGGTCCGGTGTGAATGGACCCGGCCTTGACCGACAGTAGAGTGAAGTCCTCGGGGTCTGGAGGAACACGAGGAAGTGCATACCCCTGGCCCTGGCTGGGGGACCCCGTCTTAAGACGACACACATCCTTTAGCTCCCCTTCTCTCCCTGCTCCCCTTTCAGTAAAAACGGCTCATCCGCAAACTAACATCAACGGGCCATTTTGACATCAGGATCACAGGCTTCAACTAGCTTATTACAGAGATGGTATTATCACATTTTGTTCCTGCTATGTGCCTAGAATGCTACTGCGGCTAAGGGTGTGGTGCCCTTACTTAATCCCTAAGTCTACAGCTGTAAGAGCTTTGGCTACAGTGGTGAAAAGGCTCAAATCTTGAAGCTCACCCTCTGATTTTCTGTGTGAGAATGCCACTTGACCACACTCTCGAGGGAAGCTGAAAGCAAACTCAGGATCTGTTATTGCAACCTATACTTTCTGCTCAGCCCGCGCAGGCAAAGAATAGCTGTAAGTCTCTCTCCTCCCTGGAGGAGCAAGGGCTGGTTCCGCCAATGGATTATACGATTGTATGATAAACACTTTTTTTCGTCCTTTTATGTTGAACATCGCTGCGATTGTATATGAACTAATTAGAAATATGGAGGCTTACTAAGACTGTACACATACACATCAAAATTGTTTTTGTTAGAAAGCAACTAATTAAAAAAATGTATTCTCATCTAGGTTGATTATTTTTTTTCATCTCTAGCCAGTGAATCAATTTGTTTCACCTATCTTTCAGGTATCTTTGTCATGGTCACCATGGTCAATGTTTATGTTGTTGGACAGGGCAGAAGTTATCACCTGTTACTCAACGCATAGTCTTCTTATTGCATCCATGGTGGTGAACTACAATTATAGACCTGTAATTATCGCTATGTTGAATGATCACGTAACATATACATTGATCTTTAATCTACGTAGCAGTCAACGCTACAAGGCAATGTTTACTTGCACAGCGGGACATGAATAATGGATAACCAGAATTTGTGCAGTTGTATCACAAGTTCTCCAAAAGGGTTATAGACACATGTCTAACAGGGAAAGGTCCAATACTAACGTCGCCAAAACATGAATGTAATGCATGTAATGGAGGATGTACAGCAATTTATCATTATACCATTCGCTACACAAATGTACACTTTGATTGGTAATAAAATAGAATAATTTAATCCTCTAAATATTAGGGATATTTTGGTGAAAGGACAGAGCAAAAGCTTGTCTTCACGACACGATTGACGGTTCCATTGTTTCGCTAAAATTTGCCTTGTGGCTGAGGTGAATAGTTTTTCCAGTTTCGTCATTTTCTTTTGCATTTTGGCATGTTTTATTCGCTACACGTCGGGTGTAAATTGACCTTTAGACTTGGCACATTCTAGAAATAGGATATGGTTCGGCAGAAAACCGGCATTGTCAACATTGATCATTTGCTTGGGAGGGTTATTCTGAAGCCTGCTGTCTACATTGACTCTCCGCACCTAGCTTCCACGTGGTATCACGTGTTTCAAAGGACTAACCGTCTTACTTGTCTCATTCCAGCCGCGCGATCAAGACCAACCAGGACCTGCTGCCCGAGACCCCCTGGGCCAACATATTCTACGACGACTTCTGGGGCACGCTCCTCACGCACAGCGGCAGCCACAAGTCCTACCGCCCGCTGTGCACCCTGTCCTTCCGTCTGAACCACGCCCTGGGCGGGCTGGACCCGCGGGGCTACCACCTGGTCAACGTGGCCTTCCACGGGGCCGTGACGGGCCTCTTCACCCTGCTGGCCCGCCTGCTGCTGGGCCGGGGACCCTGGAGCCTGCTGGCCGGGCTGCTGTTCGCCTCGCACCCCGTCCACACCGAGGCGGTGGCCGGCGTGGTGGGCCGCGCCGACATGGGGGCCGCGCTCTTCTTTCTGCTCTCTCTGCTGTGTTACGTGCGCCACTGCGGGCTCAGGGGCCGCGAGGGGCCCCGGGGCCCCGGCGTCTGGCTCCTGGGGAGCCTGGGCCTGGCGGCCTGCAGCATGCTGTGGAAGGAGCAGGGGGTGACGGTGCTGGCGGTGTCGGCGCTCTACGAGCTGTGCGTCTTCCACCGGCTGACTCTGCGCCAGGTGGTCACGCTGCTCTACAAGGTAAACCGCGGGTGCTCGCCGCGACGGCTCTGGTTTCAAATGCAATCGCTGAGTTGTGTCTGGCAGGACCCTGCAGGATCACGAGCAGGGATCCATGGGCCTGTTTGGATTTAATGGAAGGGAAAAATAACATTTATGTACGGCCAGCTGTGAAACATGGCTTCTACATGTATTTTTTCATTTCAAACCTTTATTTACACTCGTAGGGCATCGAGGTTTCCCTCATTTACAATGACGACGAGTTTTACAGGAAGGGACATGCATAAAACAACAAAAATGACCAATAAAAAATAGCAAAACAAATAAAAAATCAAAAAAAACATCTAAAAACCGTTGCAATTTGATGAGGTGAGATGAAACATCATGTATGAACATAAGAATAAGAAAGCAAATGATTAGGTTAGCTTTCTGTTCAGGCAATCATTATCTCACTGTCTCAAAATCATCTTAAAACCCCTTGTCGTGAGATAGTTTTATGTCTGCTTGATTGTATCCTGCTTATGATCAGTCCCCAATAACTCAGCCAGATAAATTTGTCTTAAAACCTAATTTGCCATAAAGAATTGAATGACAAATTACTATAAAAGTTAATGATCGAGATTTTATAGACATTTTGATCTTTCTATTTTGATCTCTATCAGAGTACGGTAGTAGTTTTAAACCCAAACAAGAGATTTGGAACACGATTTGTTTTAGTTTCCAAGAGCATAGGTTATTTATGTTTACGGCTTGCTGTCCAATGGATTTGACATCCATAACTCCTCACCCATTACCCTACACCCAGCAGAGACAAAGTCAATAAAACCCGGCCTTCAGATAAGCCAATGTGAATATAGCTCTCTGGTGCAGCCAACCAAAGGACACTGCTTTCTGCTCAGTTGTTTAGGACATGCAGAGTCTAGAGGGGCCAGAGTGAGACAGCGGATAGTGATGGTTGAGAGAAAAATGAGGAGTCGTGAATGGAGAGTGATAGAACGAATGGAATAAAGGAGCAAATAGTGCCCATGTCATCCAGATCTGGACCTGATAGGGAGCTGCGTCTTCCTGCCTCATGAGTTGGGGCTCATCTCTGGAGAAGGGCCTGTCCATTGAGGCAGACAGGTCTTCTTAATGCCTTGTCAGGCGTGTCTGGGCCAGACAGAAACGGGCCGAGAGGGATGCAGTAGATGATACCTCGTAGCCGACACATTTCCAAAGTTTGATTGAAAACCAACCAGCCTCCAATATACGCACACATACACGTACACACATACGCTCAGACTCACAGACACTCTACCAATCACTCACTCACATGCACACACACTTTAGACCCAACTGTCGGGGAGACAGTTTGGCCCGGTGGTTGGCTGGGTTTCTGAGCGGGAGCTGCGCCTATGGAAGTCTTTCATGGTTTGCCACTGTGGTTCACTAGTTTGGCAGGAGAGGCCGAGGAACATCAGGAATTGCATATAAGGCAGCAAATTAAATGACTTCTTTGGCAACACTTCTCCAACAATAGTGTGGGGCTTCTGATTTGATTCACATTCCTGCACACTCAAAAGCACACTTTACATATTTGAAAAAGTAGAAGTCAAGTTTGAATGCAAAGTAATGGTTAAAAGGTGAAGACAATGAATGGCGGGAACGTGAAGGAAACTTATGCAGCGATGAAGATATGAGAGCTGCATAAGCGGCACAGAACGGCACAAGGAGAGACTCCTCTGCGTCGCTGCTGCAGGGACTGCAGCCCTATGTGCGGAGATGCTAAAATTGAGTGTTTTCCCCCCGAGAAAGAAAAATAAATGCCATTTCCGTTGGTATTGGGAACGTGAACCCGAAGAGGGTTTTCCACAGCGTGTGATTTGGCCTCACCACTGGCACCGTAAGGGAGAACCCTTTGACAGATCACTGTCATCATCTGCTCAACCTGCCAGGGCCCCAAGGTTCCTCGTCCTCTTGTTTTGTCTCTCTCTGCTGCGTTCTTCTCCTTCTGATCTCAGCGGCGACCCAAGGCCGTGTGTAACCTGATCACACGTATTTATATCAGTCCCACTGACGGCGGGCCGCCATGGTCGTCTATGTTTTCGTCTCTGGCTGTATTATTCGCTGGGTCTCTCATTTGCTCTCTTAGATGACAATACTAACAATAATACATTTTAAGAATTTAAAAGCAATCCAAAGTGTAGCAGAATCTTCTACTACCTCGAACACTCATACATGAAACATGGGACTAGATGGAAGAGAGGGCAGCGGACCCGATAGGTTTGAGCTCGGTTCTGCCAGGATATCCTCCGATATGTCATTCAGAGCAGGTCAGAACGGCCCATTAAAGAAATTTGGACTTGGATAGAAACTAGGCATATAACTAATAATTGGAATGTGCTGCAGCATGCTGACTACAGATGAGCTGGATCTTTTTCGATGCACTCAAGGTCGGAATTTGGAAGCCCAGACAGGACCAGGTATCACCTTAATAGTTTAAATTCTTATCAGTAAAGGGGTGAGATGGACTTATCCCAATTTGGCTCTCAGACAGTTACATCTTTGATTGAATCTGCTCCAAGTTTTATTATAGTTTATAATTAACTGCAAATATGAGTTGCTGTCCTTGTGGCTCTGGTCTGTCTTGAAGGACGTGCCCACAGGACTATTCAACACTGCACCTCAACCTATTATTCTGGCTGTCCGTTGTTTGAAGTCAAGTAAGGACGTGATGATGACAATATGCTCAAATATAGTGGTGAAAGTAGTACTTGCATACTGTTTTATTTGTCGTGGTTTAAATTATGCAACAAATTTGTGTCTGAGCATAATGTTATTAATTATGAGTTTATGGATGATGTGTCCACAGATTATTTTAATTGTTTAATCTGTATAAATTTACTCAAGGTGTGAAATTTGTTGTGTCTTGAATACTTTGGAAAAACGTGAAGATGTACATTATTGCCATATGCTCACAGTAGTTTCATCCCTACTGAGATATATTTTATATAAAACGTAATCATGGTCAGGTTCATTAATGTTGCCCAGTCGGCCTAAAAACTCATTTTAATCTTCATGTCTCTTAAACTCCAGGAACAAAGGTAACCTGCAGATAATATTACAAGAACTTGTACACAATCTTGCTGCGGTTGTGGTCTCAGGCTGGTAGTGTTTGTGTCTCTGTGATTTTCACTTGCCGTTGTCCTGCTTTTATTTTTGTGCCAAGCTTCTTGATAAGTAACACACATAGCTTTTCACACCTTGCCTCCTGATGTGCACGCAAGTTTAAGATTAATCCAAGAAGATCTAATAAAACATGAAACAATAGTGGTAGAACATTGAGCTCCTACAGCCTACAGTCCTTCAGTGGGCCAGACACAGCGCTAGTATATAGCATTGAGCTCCTACAGCCTACAGTCCTTCAGTGGGCCAGACACAGCGCTAGTATAGAGCATTGAGCTCCTACAGCCTACACTCCTTCAGTGGGCCAGACACAGCACTAGTATAGAGCATTGAGCTCCTACAGGCCTCCATCAGTGGACTAAGCACAGCCCTATTATTCGCAACTCTAGATCTTCACCTCTCATGATGGTGTACATTCATGAGCATTTGCATGCGAGTACATCATTGTCGCACACCAACCTTATAAAACCCTGAATAACATATAAACATGGACCTTTCTGTAGGACGATGCAGTGGAATCATTGAATGTTTTCCATTCTGTCAGAAACTCAAGGCTTAGACTTGCAAGTTAATGTAATTTTTCCTTCCATGTATGATTTCTTGCTTTTTCGAAAGTGGAGACTAAATGTGATATTTTTTCCCCATGTAGCTTTTATGTATTATTAATGAAGCTATGAGAATATGCTTTTGTTGTATCTTAAAGCATATGCCTTCAGTTCCTAGTATTTACCAATTGTTATAGCCACCTACTATTACATTGTTAGCGATAATTACTACCACTCTTAATGTGGAAAAACAACGTGTTTTTAAGAGCCAGTTTGCCGACAGCGTTTGCTCATAAGGCTTATTTCTGTTATGGGATTCTACAGTTAGACGACAATTAGTGTAGCTCATTTAGAAATTAAATGCATTTCACTCTGCTCCCAGGGACGGTTCCTGAACATAACGTGTTGAACAGTTCTCCAGAGGACCTGGCATTTCCATTTGAGCATTATGGGTGTTTTTCCATTGTTAGACTGAAAAAAGATAAAGAAAACTGATCTGTTAGCTGTAGTTTGAGGTAAATATTTGGACAACCTGGTGACACTAACTTTGGACTACATTGAAATACCTGGCTTTTTTGGTCATGATTAGTGTTGTGATATTATCTTTCGTTTGGTTTGTTCACTTTCTATGTTGTGAAGCAAAAGATCAGAAAACCCATCATCTCTGTTTGTGAATGTTGACCGACATTCGTTTTGCTTCTTCCCCAAACACTGTTCTGGTGGAGAAACCGGAGACTTGACAACCATGGCGACTTGTAAACACTTTCGCACAAAACTGTGCGTGTTGAGTCCGTGTAGACGTGAGTCGTCTGTGTAGATGTGAGTCAGCGTCTCCTCCGGACTGCCTGGATGGAAGCCTCTCTGAATCCCCGCAGTACAATGTAGAAACATGATGCTGTGCGACTGTCACCGGACAAAGAGGAGTCGCAGTGACGTGAGTGTGATGGCGTGCGAGCAGATGGTGGACTGTGACGGTGAGGTCATCTTTTTAGCAGTGTGTTATGAGCCCACCCTGAGGATAGACTTCACAATGTTTTTCCAACATGCAGCAGCTTTCAGCTCAGGGTTTATACTGTTTGTCCAGCTTACAATTAAAAATGACTTATTTTTTATTTGTAGCCAGAACCAGCTGTGCTATACAGGCACAGTAATATTGTGTTATCGCTGATTCATCTTCTTTGCATCCTTCATATCAACCACACAGTGCAGGTGCTGGTGCAAGGTCAGCACTCACGTGTAATCTAGGAGGGGGGTGATGATAGGTTTGGAGCGTTAACGTGGGCGGGGCTCAGGGGTTGCTATGGTGATGGTAGGGTTTGAGCGTTAACATGGGCTCTGGTGTTTCAGAGTCCCGTAGTGGAACCAGCAGGCTAGGCTCTGATTGTTAGAGATGAGGAGGGGGGGAGGGAAATGGATGATGCTAAACGGAAGCCCCCCCCCCCCTCTTCACTCTCCATTCCCTGTGAGGAATGACAAAAGTATAGAGCGGGAGGCTACAGCTATTACAGGTTGTAGGGCGAAGAGTGTTCCGATGAGTTGTAGGCCCTGAATACAAAGGAGACCTCCTCCTAGTCCTTCTGCGCGGTTCCACGGAGGTGGAGGCTCTGCTCCACCCGGGGCTCCACAGAAGGTGGCTCCATGCTCTAATGGCTTCTGTCACGTGTGATGGAGTGGGCCTGGTGGGATCAGCGGTAACCCCTACCCTCCCCTACCTGTCTCCCACCGGGGGGGGGGGGCACTCGGGCGCTGGCACTCGTCCGCATTGGGAAATGTTTTGTCCTGGTAGCCATGCATAATTCATTCGCATCTAAAAAAAAATAATAATAAAAGAGGAGAGACAGATGGGTGTAGTTTTGTCAACCAGCAAAGCTCTGTTTTGCCTTGTTATCATAACAGAATATGTGATAATTGGCGGAAGCAACGTGCAAGGAAATGGATGGAAATGGGGCACAGTTCGGTTTGCCTCCAACTCTCTTATCTACCGAATAACGTAAGGAGGACGAGTAGCACTGCGTCAATATGCGTACTGGCTTTGATGTTATGCTTTTCCCTGGTCTTTTAAAATTTAATTGAAACTGATGTGTGATGCTTTGTGTAATTTGTTACTATATATGCATATGCAATGCTGGGTGACATGCAAATAACTTTCCATCTTCGATATTTCTCAAATGTCCTGCTAAAACCGGTTTAGCCCGACAACTTTTTTGAGAAAATTTGACTTATGCCTTTTGCTTTAAGTGAATAATTACTATGAAAGTAAGTACGCTGGGCACGTTATTCCCAAATGTAGGATGGAAAAGTGTGGCTTTAAGTTGGCTCGGTGTGCAGCATTTTCCTTTTCCCATCCAGCGAGGTGGTCGGCGGGGCAGCCTTGAGACGGAGTCTGAGTGGTTCAGTCTTCTCCTGGAGAAACCTCTCAGCCATAGTTGTGATTCCTCTCACGCAGTATTTCAGGAAGGACCACCGCAGAGAGGTCTTGTTACGCTCCCGGGAGTACCCCACACACACACACACACACACACACACACACACACACACACACACACACACACACACACACACACACACACACACACACACACACACACACACACACACACACACACCTCCATGCAGAGCCAGACAGAGATGGACAAAATGTGTAAAGCCAGAGAGAAAATCAGAAGCATGGAGAGGACCTGAAAACAATGGGAGATGCATGGGGAGGGGGGCATGAACCAGTGACGGGAGTACCCAAGTGTAGCAGACATGGAGATAGAAAGAAATAGATTAAGGCTGCAGGAGAACCTGCCCCGGATAATCCAGAGACGGTGTTCTGTCTGATGGGCCCTTGGTCAGACATGTTGTCACTCTGGATGAACTCTGTAGCACTCTGTTAACCACTGGAAGCTCTATTTTAAGACGGGCATTGCAGACATGCTAGCGGTTAAAAGCATTGCTGTGCAATCGCCAAAAGAAACCCCAAGACTGTATTTAATGCTGGGTGTTTCCTCTGCCTCGTTGCTCTGTTGATATATTATATTTTTGCTGTTTTTTTATTTTCTGTTATAAATAATGTCATTTTTTTTTCGTGGTTTTCAGGGTAAACTGTCAGATTACATTAGGCTGAAAGGGAGTGTTTTTATTGGAGAAGTTCAATCGAATGATTATTGCCAATTTGTTCAGTCAAGCTATACCATTATATTAGTCTCACAAATGAGACTTTAGATTTACATCTAAAGTCTGATCATGGCCGACAAGCTCAAATCTGGGTCAACGGGGCGTTTCGCTTTCTTTTGCTTCATATTTGTTTCAACTAATCATGTAGCTGGAGGCGTGGCTTTGTAACCTCATAATTGGCGAACAAAAAAAACAGCCAGCAGTAGTGAACAGTAAAGAAGTGTCTGTAAAGGTTTCAAATCAAACCCTTGTAGATAAGCCACTGGAGAATTATGCTGATTAAAATCTGCTTCTGAAAGCCTCAAGTCTTCTTCGCAGAAAGGTAACAGGAAACTAGGCCTAACTCCGGCCCTTGTGTTTGATGGTTTTTCGGCCCAGGCTCTGTGCAGAGGTTTTGCTATAACATGTTGGGAGTGCTGGATCCGACATTTCCATTTTATTCATGTCACCTAAAGCTCTGTGGAGTTCATCAGCAGCCCCCCAGCCTCTAGAACAGAAGTTGAACCACAGCACAACGCTTTAAGACTGAGTGATTAACGAGTTGTCTGGGAGCGCCCAGCTCGTTTACTTAGTTTATTGCAACAGTATTTGTGACTAGCTGCTGTGTGGCACTTTCACCTTCAGTCTGACATTCAGGGCTAAATAGTCTTTGGGGTGAAACCACTTATCACTTTAACTTGAAAGGAGAAATGTATTTCTTCTTTCACATTAAAGCTATATCGGTGGGTCTATCAACTGCAATCTATTCTGATGTGGGCGTACTAGGGGTCACACAGATTTTACCCTATTTATGGTTAATGAAAAACTTCTTTAGGCAGTTCAATGTAATCCCAGAGAAACTGTCCAAAGCATGATCAATATGGATATGATGTGTTATCAATAAATGAATGATAACGCATGAACTACTTTCTGACTTCACAATACAGCTAGTTGTGAAAAATATAGATTTCAAAACGCAATGCAGTATGGAGGGTTCCACTCGACTCAGACTCAAGTCAAGCTAGGCTACGAAATAAGCCTAGCTTATTTCTCCCTATTTCGTATTCTCTGAGTCACCCCTCATTTTTCAATTTCCAGTATCTGCTCCCAAGATCTCAGATTGATCTCACACAGGAGCCAGGGTCCAAGGTCCATTGCCAGCCCATCTTGAACGTCTTCCTTAAATCCCAGATTCATTAGTAATCTCTAGGCACGCAGGGGGAAGCAGAGGCAATATGAGTTGCAGTACCCTGGCTGGAGTCCAGGGCTTGTGTTGATATACCAAGACCTTAAGGACAGGAGGCATACTGTTCCAGGACACTTCCCCTCGTGCAGCAAAGGCTCCTCGCGTTCCCTCTATCTCCATCCGTTTCTCTTTATTCTCCATCACAGGCGCTTCCTTTCTTAATAGGTGTGCTTATGTGCAAAGGAACCAACAGCCCGTGGTGTACCATCATATTATGCCTGGTAAAGGGCCATTACTTTTATGAATGCACAGTAGGGATATGGTGCTGGTATAAACACACCCCACAGTTTGTCTGAAGCAAGGCTCTGTTCGACTTTGTCATAGCCTTCATGCATGCTCTGTTGGTGGTTATCATCTTTGGTAAAAGCCTGCTATACAGTTGCTCTGGTCTTCTGAATGAATAATAATGAGTAGGAACCCGGGCGTGGACAGCTAGACAAATCTATTCTTGACAGCACTGTTGAGGGTAAACCAAGAACGTGGGCTGTCGATTTAAGTAATAAATCAACGTGTGTGTGTGTGTGTGTGTGTGTGTGTGTGTGTGTGTGTGTGTGTGTGTGTGTGTGTGTGTGTGTGTGTGTGTGTGTGTGTGTGTGTGTGTGTGTGTGTGTGTGTGTGGTTTGAATTACCATCAACGTTCTCCATCTCCCTTCTCTTCAGTCCCTCCTATGAAACTTGAATCAGCATCATGTCACGGTTCAATCGCCGCAACGTTTTGCAGCCACATCATGGCTGGCCTTGGGAACCAATTGCTACAGCGTTTACAAATGTATAAGTTAATGGAGAAACAATTTAGAAATTAGTAACACATTTATTTTTCTGTTCACTGCTGAATTAGTTCAAGTCATTTCTACCGTTTCATGGAAAGGTCTTGAATGGTGATTCATATTTTCAATTGAAAATATGAATGCAAGGTCTTGATGCTTTTGCCTTTTTTAGGTCTTATAATTGAAATTCTTGAATGACAGCTTTGAGCTGAATGCCTTCTCAGCAAAAAAAAGCTGTCAACCGTATCCCCAAACTTGTTATTTGTTCATCTTCACATACTTTCCCCAGTATCTTGGGAACCAAGCATTTTTTCTGGATTTTCATGATTCAATCTAATCACTAGTACATAGTAGACAAAGTACTACCACTATGACAACCCACAATGCATCAGGCTAGCGCATTTCCCATTGTTTAGGTGTTTCTATATCTCGGGCCTCAAGCGTAAAGTCAGGGCCATCTTGGACCAGGGCTAGAGATGGCTTGTTTCTTAGCTGCGTCTGCCTTCATAGTCCACCTGTATGCCTACACATCTCATTACCCCCGGCATCTCATCTCTCCTCCCCCATCCCCCTCCCCGCTCTCCATCGGGTTAATATGAGATATGTTTTTCCTATGCCAAGGGTCTGTAGATTGCTATGGCTGATTGCTGCTGCTGATGACAAAATGGATGTGTTCTGATTGTGGCAATTGTAGAGCAGAGATCATTTTGTATGATTTTCTTTTTACTGTAGTCCAAAATTCAGACATTTATGTTGCAAAATTGGCACGTCTCTTAGACTTTAAGAGACGTGCCGATTTTGCAACATAAATGTATGTAATGTCTAAGACTTTAGAGGTTTGTTTCAAAGGAACTAAATTTCAGTAAATGCTCATCTTGAATTGCTTGGAATGGACACAGATGGTATTGGGATTGTAATTGATCTTCTGTTGGTCTAACAATTATCATTAATAAAAGACAAGAAGAGCCCATAAGTTGTTTAGATCAGACACATTTGCAAGAATTTTCCCACTATATTTTGGTTTCAACTATCAACCACAATTTATATTCTATAATTTGTATTTATTTCCCCTCGTTGAGACATTGTCAATTGGTCATAATTGGAGGAGGGTTGAATACTTCTATAGTATTGCTTTGAAGTTTTGTGTTGCTCCCACATGTTAAATGAGTCGTATTATATAAAGCTTACTTGAAAAATATATATTTTATTTTCTGTGTCTCCAACCCCTTTTCCTTGTCACCAGTGACCTGATTGTCTCCTTATCTTAAAAGTTTCATGGTCGATAAAGCTGTAGGGTCTTTATCCCTGTTACACAATCCTCATAGTGACCGGCCTATTTCCAGGGTTCTGCTCGGTGGCAGACCCCCCCCTGTTGGTTTGGAGGTCTCTGGGTGACCGGCTGACTGCATGGTGTTGTGATGGCTTCACCCGGGGTGAACCTTGTGATCAGGAGCGCTGTGTTGAGCCAGACCTAGCGGAGGGACCGCCCCATCCCAGTCAAGCTGTGAGCATCACACAGTGCTCCACATGAACTTGTGCTGTGGCACCCCACTGTGTCTGAGAGGAAGTCGTCCACATCATCGCTGTAGGTCGCGCCACTGGAGCATTCTCCTAATTTGCATGATGTATGTACGTTGCATAAGCTTTTTTGGGGGGGATGTTTTTATTATGCATTTCTCTAGTGTTTCTCGAAACAACTTTGGAAGATTTATCTCATCCTGAGACAAACGGTTGCTGGACAACCACAAGAAGAATAGGATTGCTCATGCCTCCATCTTATCTGCCGTATTGTTTACTCTAAATGTTTTAATTAATCTCCATCATTGATACTTAGACTCAATGTTTACTCTAAATGTATTTAGGTACCTCCCTCATTTACAATTGACAGTCAGCCATGTCAATCAGCTGTGGTTTAGGAAACAAGTAAAAGCAGGTATGTTGTTGTGTACTCCTCCTGGCGCAGGCGGAGGTGTGTGGAGGCTTTAAAGGTCATTGTGTTCTCTCTGTGGGAGCCTATAGATAGATGGGTGTTGTGATCTCTATCTCACTTTCATTACAAGTCTATCAGGCCCCTGCAGGATCCTGATGAAAGTCCTTCCAAGACAATTGATGCTGTGGATAACCAGGGAAGGGGGTGGGGGTAAAGGTCATCCGCGTGCTACTGCACACCCTGTACACTGTGCAGGGCTTCAGTTAGATCTGACAGCTGATTGATTGTTTGGAAAATGCTGTTGAAGGGGGGGGTGTGTGTGTGTGTGTGTGTGTGTGTGTGTGTGTGTGTGTGTGTGTGTGTGTGTGTGTGTGTGTGTGTGTGTGTGTGTGTGTGTGTGTGTGTGTGTGTGTGTGTGTGTGTGTGTGTGTGTGTGGGCACATCTGGCCATTCTGTGGAGGAAGAAAGATATTGGTATGGAGGGAATGCACCACAGACTCTAAAGCAATTCATTAATTTTCCCCCACGTTTCCCCCCACATATATTTTCCGCATTATTTGTACACACACACACACAGATACATTGCCTGCATGAGTAGCCATGGCTGTTCTTATTTCTCTTCTGTTTGCTATTTCATCCAATCAAGCGCAAGCAGTGGCACAAATACGGATGGCGTAATTTGGCCTGTTTTCCATCTCATCTCCAGGGATTTTTTTTTACAAGCTGCCTTATAAAGGCTAAATTGTTTCAATGCTGAACGGGCGAGGGGAAGTAAAAGAGCTCAAACCTCCTATGGAGTTGTACTAAACCACTTATTTCAAGCTAAAATGGATTAGAGACGAAGGAGACAAAGGCGAAACGCCTTGGCGCTCGACTTAATGGAGCCACAGCTCTGGGGGAGCCCTCGCCTTGCCTGTAATTGAACTTATCGTTGTTTAAAGGAGCTGGCATCGCTTTATCCGCAGACATATTCAGAGGAGAATTGGCCTTTGTTTTACCCAGGAGATGATAAAGATGACACGTCTGCATTGTGGCTCTTGTCCCCGGGTCTACCCTCCCGGAACGACTCCACAGACTACTGATGCCTTTTCTTTTCACCGTCGTCGTAGCCATTGTGCGTGTTCCCCCGGCAGGTCAAAGGCGTTGGGGAGTCGGCGGGGCTGCATTCAGGAGGGTATCAGCGTCGGCACGGAGCGCTTCTGTAATGCTCGGAGCGTCGCTCAGAACGAAGCCTTACCCGGCTAAGGGTTGTAATGAATAGGAATGAAACCCGCATGGCATCGCAGCGCACGCATGTAAATGAAACGCCCCAGTTGCAACTTGCTGCTCAGACATATGGACGTGGTTTGGCCCAGCCATGGCTCACTGGGCCTGGGAAGAGTCCCAATGACATATTTGTTTGTCGCCGGGCCAGGTAGCAAGTATTAGTTGGCACACGTCCAAATGAACAACAGCAGTGGGATGCAGGTGTGAAGGACTAGCGCACTTCCATGTACGCACATGGACTATGGAACACACACACACACGCACGCACACGCACACACACAGAGCGTGGTTCCCTCCTGTAGGGTGGTCTAATTACAGCCGGGGATAAAGGTACTTGAGAGAGTCCGGGGAAGGAACAGGGGGTGGAAGTAATAATAAAAAGCAGCCTTGTGCAGCTCAAAGCCCCCTCCAACCAGGCCGAGTGGCCGACAGCAGGGCATGCTGGGGGATCTGGCACCCCGCCCATCCTCTCAGACCCAGGCGTCCATTATCGGACCCCGAGACGGAACAACCCGGAGTGTTTGGGGGGGGGGGGGGGGGGTACCTTCAAGGCACAGTCATCTGCTTGCCAGGAGTTCAGCAAAACGTGTGAATACATATTTGAAATGGGCCCCAAGGAAATCATGGACATAAAATCAACTGGGCCCTGAACCTTTCTATTTTACAGCATAACATGTTATTTTTGGCTGTAATCGTGGGTAAACTAGGCTACTTCCCATAATTGGGTTTTGATTGGTTTATTCTTTACTTTGCTCCCTAGATGAGTGCTATTGGCCAATGCAGTGGCCTACCCCCGCAGTAGCCAATAGGAGAGGCTGTAGAGGAACATGAATCCAGTCTGGACCCGAGTCCCATGCAGTAGAAACTAATTTAACCCTCCCAGCCCAAACCTTTAGCAGAGTCTATACTACATGTTTACCATAGACTCTGTTAACAGGTTGGCAAACACTTTATCACAAGTTGGGGAAAGCGTTAATGATTTAATAAACACAGACAATAAAGAGGGTATGCTCTCATACCCTCGGACATACAGAGACTACAGAGCGATTCCCCTTTTTTAAATGGTTTTTAAATTAAATCTGGACTTTAAAAAATCTCTACTCCATGGCACCTTATCTTTGATGATCAGAGAGTTGTGAGTCCTTCAGACTTCTACCAGAGCAATTGGTTACCAAGCAACTGAATCCTTTGTTTTCCAAAGCCGAGGTATCTTCCTATATTTTCTGACAGGTGACCTTATGCATTTTTTAATGGTTGCCTTTTAAAGTTCAAATAAAGGGATATTCAGACAGCCTTGTATGCAACATGAGTCAACTGTATTATAATGCTGACAATGCTAGATTTACATACATAGAAAGGATCTTTCATTCATTAGAATCAGGCAAATGTTCAGTGTGTTGAGGTTCACTTTGTTCAAGTTTGTATGGGAATAGCATTGCTCAAGGACACCTCAGCAGGCCATAAGGTTAGATACATTGGGCCTTAAGCCCAGAGATCAAAGATTCTCTCTCCCGCCTTTGCTCGCTCTCTCTTGCCCTCGCTCTCTCTCCCCATGCTGTTCTGCTTTGTCCTTGCAAGCAGTCTGAGCCGTTGCCAAGGAGCCTTCCACGGCCAGGCTAGCGTGATTTGAGCAGAGGTCACCATAGGGGATGTCTGGCATGTTTCTGTTGTCTCCTTGGCTATTATGGTGTCTCTTCAGAGCACAGCGGTCTTTTTCTCTAATCCCATGTGGGCGCTATTTCAGTCACATGATTCCGTCCAACAAAATAACAGTTCTGTTAAAAATGTCTCTAGTGGGCATCAGCTATGGTTGTTTCTGAAGGCCTGTAAAGGTTGCTCAAACCACAGAGAGAGAAACCAACATGCAACCGCTGTAGAAACTATAGGCTGATCATCTGTTGGCCATGTGTGTTCTTGATTGACGATAAGCTCAGTGAACATGATTGTTTCAATCAGTCTTGTCTTATAAGGAATGCTGGAATGAAATCCTTATTTTCAATAAATGATGGTGGGTAGAGTTGGTCTAAGAAGTCTTCATTTTGTATTTGTTTAGAGAGATGAAATTCTTCAAAATGATTTCTTCCTTCTTCAGCCAAAACAAATTCTTTAAAGCCAAAGAAATGTTCTTTTGGATCACACAGTAATTTATAAACCACAAAGCCGTTTAGACTAGCACTGTTTTTGTCATTTTATCAGCCATATCGTTATTGAATTAACATCTTCATGTCAAATAATAAATAGCATTAAATTCAATCTCACGCTCAGACTATAGACCTAGCTTTGGCTCAACTGTTTTGAACAATCTCGCGGATCAATGATCCCTTGTCAGTATATTGACCGCTTGAACTCTCTCCTTCTCCGTCTTCCAGAGGAAGAACATCCACCTGCTGCTGAACGTGTTCCTGCTGGCCGCCTGGGGGGCCGTGCTGCTGGTCTGCCGCCTCTACTGGATGGGCAACAAACCCCCCAACTTCTCCAACTCTGACAACCCGGCGGCGGACTCCCCCTCGCTCCTCACCAGGACCCTCACCTTCTTCTACCTTCCTTCTGTCAACGTTTGGCTCCTCCTCTGCCCGGACACCCTCAGCTTCGATTGGTCCATGGACGCCCTGCCTTTGATCAGAAGCGTAGCCGATTGGAGGAACCTTCAGACGCTGGCCTTCTATTCGGGATTGCTCGCGCTGGCCTGGTTCGGCCTGCGAACGCGACCCCAGAAGGCCAAGGGCAAGGAAACCAACGGCAAAGCGCAGTGTACTTCCAACGGCCGCAATGGACACAGCAATAGCAACGGACACGGCTACCACTGCGGGGACCAGGAGCAGGCCAATCACCAGCACCCAGAGGCGCCCCACGCGAGCAGCGCCCAGAACGGCACCCGAACGCCTCACCACGCCGGCACCCTGCTCCCCACTACTGAAAACGTTGTGGTGCTCTCGCTGGGCCTGATGGCTGTCCCCTTCCTGCCCGCCACCAACCTCTTCTTCTACGTGGGCTTTGTGGTGGCGGAGAGAGTGCTGTACATCCCCAGCATGGGCTTCTGCCTGCTGGTGGCAGTGGGGATGAGGTCCCTATACGTGCGTGTGCCTCGACGGGGCTACAGGACAGTGTTGCTGGGCTGCAGCGCGGCCCTCGTCCTGATGTTTGGGGTCCGAACCATGTTGAGGAACCGGGACTGGCGCAACGAAGAGATGCTCTACAAGTCAGGGATTTACGTCAATCCTGCTAAAGGTGGGACCTTTTTATTGTGGTTTGTTAAGCACACACACACACACACACACACACACACACACACACACACACACACACACACACACACACACACACACACACACACACACACACACACACACACAACCACACACACACACAACCACACACACACAACCACACACTATCAGGTGTTGATACTCACTCACTCATTTGTTAACACACCGGCTACAAAAACAAGTGTGTCTGAGAAGTGTGCCAAACAGCATTCCACACTTGTGGACCAAGTGTGGAATGCAATTAAGCGTGGATTCTGTTGAAGCCTATTTTCGCCATTGCTAATTATGGTTAAAGCTGTTTTTAATCCTCCACCTTACATCCTCTCATTAACCTATTGCCAATTATAATAATTAGTTGAATATTGGAGTACTACTTGAGAGTTCTCCACACACACGTCTTCTCCATTTAATCCAATATTAATCCGACATCTGATATAGCGCCCCTCCGCCTGCCAATCCTCTTGGACTGAACCCAACACTACTAAACTGTGCAGGAGGGCATGGATCCCGGACCCTAGCTAGCAGCCTGTTGAGTAATGGTAGGAAGTGATGTGGAGGAGATGCGCTAGTCAGCGAGGCGGTCGGGACTCGCTGCCTAAAGTAAAGCAGACGGGAGGTGTGGAGGCAGGACAGCTGTTTGTTCTGGCCGGTCCTCGTCATACAAGCGCTGCAACACAGCGACTGCATGCTGCTCTAATGTGCATTCTGTGGGACTCGGGTGAACCATGTCCTCGAAACCTGTATCCCGTCGCTGGCACGACGCGAGCCAAAAGGAACTGTTTGACGGTGGAAGGGAGAACAAAAAACAACCACAGCTCGATCATTTTTCTCATTTACATGTACTCGCCTGACCGACTCACGCGCTACCGCACGCTGGAAGTGGTGTTAGCAGCTGTGCGTTGCATTACGATTTCCTTATACAAGACTGCGTGTATATGTATTCAATATCAATATTTATCCTGTAGATGAATAGTCCTCTGGTGTGTGAGCTCATTCAGCCATCTGAGGTCCTGTCAGCAGCCGTCTGAGCGCCAGATGTCCCAGCGTCTGCAGGATCAACATTTGTCTTGGTCGCGTCTCCGTAGCAGTGAGCGATGAAGGCAGGGAGACAGCCTGGCTCATTCTTTAGAGTGATGGAGAGCAGTCCTAACGGTATCTTCATCCCCTGTTAACATACCTGTTGTGTCCTGCGGCAGCATGGGGGAACCTGGGCAACGTGCTGAAGAACCAGGGCAAGATGGAGGAGGCCGAGCAGGCCTACCGCAACGCCCTCTATTACCGGAGGAACATGGCCGACATGCTGTACAACCTGTGAGTTAGCTCTGCCGCCTTTTATGTTTGCATACCTGTATGTTAATCGAATATGTCATATTCATATTTCACTTTCACCTTGTCCGTCATTTTGACTTTGGTTCATCCCTTTTTCTGTAAACATTTAACAACATCTTCGATCCCATGGGATAACATTTCTAAAAATCAATAGTTTTCTGTCACGTTTGTTCACACACGCACACATGCCAGTTTCCGGATACTTAGAGGTGTGCGTAATGATTTGACCATACCTCCCCTTTCAACACCGTCGTCAGCCTCTGATCCGGGGCCCCAGAGGAAATGCTGTCTTGTGTCCTCCAGCAGGGCCTCCCTGACAGTGTGTAGACTGTTAGTTCTACATCGTTGTTCGTCAGCCATAGGGGAACCTTAGATCCAGTCACGGCCAACAGACGCTCCAACCGGCATTAATCAACTCCCTTTAACATTGAATTCCTTTGTAATAACAATGTATTTGTGTTACTTGAGAAGCCCCTGCTAACTCCTCCCTCTCCTCGCCTCCTCAGAGGTCTGCTGCTGCAGGAGAACAGCAAGCCCTCGGAGGCGCTCCACTACTATAAGCTGGCCATCGGGAGCCGGCCAACTCTGGCTTGTAAGTAATAACCTTTTATTTTCAGTTCATGGGCAATCTAGAGCTCTTTGCGCTGTGTCCGGACACCAGTGAATGACCTGGGGTTATGAACCAGTAAATGGGTTCTGAACCCCTGAATGGTTTGTGACCCAGTGAAGGGGTTCTGAACCAGTGAATGTGACCTTGGTTTCTGAACCAGTGAATGGATTCTGAGCCAGTCAATGACCTGGGGTTATGAACCAGTCAATGACCTGGGGTTATGAACCAGTAAATGACCTGGGGTTCTGAACCAGTAAATGACCTGGGGTTTTGAACCAGTAATTGACCTGGGGTTTTGAACCAGTCAATGACCTGGGGTTCTGAACCAGTCAATGACCTGGGGTTCTGAACCAGTCAATGACCTGGGGTTATGAACCAGTGGATGTGACCTGGGGTTCTGAACCAGGGGATGTGACCTGGGGTTATGAACCAGGGGATGTGACCTGGGGTTATGAACCAGTGAATGTGACCTGGGGTTCTGAACCAGGGGATGTGACCTGGGGTTATGAACCAGGGGATGTGACCTGGGGTTATGAACCAGTGGATGTGACCTGGGCTTCTCAACCAGGGGATGTGACCTAGGCTTCTAAACCAGGGGATGTGACCTGGGGTTTGAGTGACAGCATCCTCATAATTGAGCTAAAGATACAGCAGCTCGTGGACCAAACAGCTGATTGAACCCATCGTGTTTCAAGCACTACATATTTTATAATGTTCATTATTCCAGGTTTTATTTTTTTTCTGACGATTTCCACTAAAACAAAAGACAATTTCACGTTCATTTTGTCCTATTTCTCCTATTTCCTATTGGCTGGGACCAACTCAGCCAGCCAGGGTCACACTGGGTCTTAAACGCAATCTCTTTTCCTGATTAGTATAAATTGGTCCTATTCCTCACTGATCACGCTGTTAATGAGCTCCCGTTGTTACCGACGTTTGCCAAGGAAGGATGAACACAGAGTCTTTAAGGTTCCTTCCTTGCTTCCCCAGATTGATGTTGCGCCAAATCGAAATCCCGGGAACACTATAACAATTGCCTTTGCCGTTCAATCATCCAATCTGTCTGGGCTGATAACAAGGTTAATTAATTAGCCTTAATAGCAGGGACAGGAAAGGCAGAATGGCATTGTGACTGTAGAAAACATATTTGATCCTTTGAAGGCTGGGCCATTACTCGCTGCCTAATGACATTTATTTGAGGGGGTGGTTATCTGGGCTGCAGCCTTTCTGCTCTGGGTTTTTAAAAGTTAAACAAAGGTTTTGGGTGAGTGAGAGGCGTTTAGGAGTGTTGATAGTAAGATTCTTGTTAACAAAGAGAGATATGGCCTGGCCAACATTTTGTTATGGTTACAGTACGTTATTTTATTGATAACGGTATTAAAATAACTATCATTTAGCAATGACTAAATATATATTGATAGATTTCAATTAATCTGTACCCTACCGTTCAAAAGTTTGGGGTCACTCAGAAATGTCCTTATTTTTTAAAGAAAGTACAGTCTTTTTTCAATGAAGGTAACTTAAGATGAGTAAATTAATCAGAAATACAGTCTAGACATTGTTAATTTGGTAAATGTCAATTCTAGCTGGAAACTGCACATTTTTAATGGAATATCTACATGTGTACAGAGGCCAATTCTAGCAACCATCACTCCTGTTTTCTAATGGTACATTGTTTAGCTAATCGTGTTAAAAGGCTAATTGAAGATTAGAGAACGCTTGCGCGATTATTTGAGCACAGCTGAAAGCTGTTGAATAAAAGTGAGTTTTCTGGGAAAACATGAAATTGTCTTGGGGAGACCACCCTTTTGAATGGTAGTGTATTTTCGGCTTAATTTAAGCGGCGAGCTACTTTAAATGTTACTCATTGCGTCTTCAATTTTATTATGTGGTATTCAGATTCAATGAATGGTATTATGGTGCCATTTGTTTACAATTGTTCATAACCATTATAATATCAACATCAAAAAGGACAATTTTTCTATACAAGTACCCCTGAAAGCCTTCAAGTACCGCTAAGGGTTATTTTACCCCCATCTGACAAACGCTGCTCTAAGGGATACGTATAAGACTGAAAGTAAATCACACAAATAGTCCTCGGCGACTTGTAGTACTTGAAGTTGAGGAGGTATTACACAAGAAACTAACATCCCAAAGAGAAGCTGCACTAGATGAGACAGCCTTTGAAAACCAGGGCTTCAACGTTCTCCCGCCCCCGCATTGGCTGGCACGGAGCCTTCCTGTGCCAAACTGGGGATAAGCCGATCGATCCAGCAAAAGTCAATGTATTCCAACAGCCAGTCGGTCAACTCCACCGAGGCTAATTACTCAGCAGTCACTTATTTATAATTTTATGGTGCATTTCATTGTAGAGCCCTGGGCTGTAACAATAACACTATATATAACACCCCCAAGAGTATTACAGAGGTCAGGGAACACAAGGAAACAAAGGGTGGATTCACATTTTTCTGCAGAAGTATTTTTCCTAACGCTGGCACCCCTTCTGTCTCTCCTGGGTCCACAGCGGCCTACTTGAACACGGGCATCGTCCAGATGAACCAGGGCCGGCTGGAAGAGGCCAAGCGCACCTTCCTGACCTGCGCCGACATCCCCGACGAGAACCTCAAAGACCCCCACGCGCACAAGAGCTCCGTCACCAGCTGCCTGTACAACCTGGGCAAGCTGCTGCACGAGACGGGACACCAGGAGGTAGGGGCGCATCAGTACACCCGCACACGGTGCTCCATCAGGGGGAGGCAAAGCCAGGGGGAGGCAGGACCAGGGGGAGGCAGGACCAGGGGGAGGCAGGACCAGGGGGAGGCAGGAACAGGGGGAGGCAGGACCAGGACCAGGGGGAGGCAGGACCAGGACCAGGGGGAGGCCGTCTCAATATGTGTTAAAGTGTGCTCGAAGGCAACAAGTCCACCAAAAATCCCCAGGGACCAACCTCCGTTCTTTTGCCCTTCTTTTGTCCTCCCTCTCTCAAACACATACACCCACACGTACTTGCTTTGTGGCTTCGGTCCTTTGACGCCGATGAGTGAATTTGCGCTCCACCCCCGCTCACCCCTAGTGCCCAGAGCTGGGGTGCTCTTCCTGTTTGTGTCCCCTTCTCCCCGGCTCCTCACCCTTCCTTGTAAGCATGAAACGCGGTTCCAAGAGGCGCCACAGAAGCTTTGTGCTCCAGAGTCAATACGTGACAACACTCTGGTCGTCTTAATGTTTCTCTAACAGGCGTGACGCCAAGGATAGAAGCTTGTTTCTCTGTTGACCACCCTCCCGGCGACCCCCAATTCCACGCTGCGTTTTCACAGCAACCGAGTCCACGGGGCAGGGGGTGGGTGGAGGACTCGAGTTAACCCCAACTCCAGCCTTCCTTTCTGGCTTTAACGCTCCCCCTTTCCTTTGTTTGATCCATGTAGGAGGCCCTCTCTGTGTACAAGGAAGCAGTGCAGAAGATGCCGAGACAATTTGCACCTCAGAGCCTGTACAACATGATGGGTAAGTGTAGTGTGTGTGGATGCATCCATGGTAAAGGGACCTGTTTGGTCTTGCGGTAGAGGGAAACGTGGCTTGTGGCATGTTCAGATGAAATGAGGGCTTACTGTGTACAGCTCGCCTTCGGTCAAAGAACAATGCATCTCAATCTGTTTGGGGCCTTTCCAAAAAAATAAGCCTTGTGCCTGAACTATTGGTTTTTAGTTCTCGCTAAGGTATAAAAATATGAAAGAAATATGTGGAAATATCATTGAACCATTTCCCCTGTTTTAAAGGATGTGACCATCTCACTGAAAGACTGTTCAACAGCTTTATCTGCTCCAAAAAAACGTATTGTTTGCATTTCAATTCTGGGGAAACAGCTGTAGCTTAGAATTGCCATCTGGGATTTCTAAATAATAATAATATCCATTTCAAATGACACCAACTCATTTCCCTCCCTGATGCTTATCTCCCTGAAAGATACGGCCTCCCCAGTCTCCACAACAGTCTCAGATGTCTTGCTCTGCATCTTATTATAGCATCCCTCCCCCTTCTCTCCCTCCTGCTCCCTCTAAATATGTGCATTCTTACCCCGGTGTAATCCGTATCCCGGCATTCCACCGGACTCAGTGTGTTTGTGCATTGGCCAAATGCATACTGACAGAGGTGCTGAGATTACGTCAAAACGTTGACTGAGAGTCCGCTCACCGTAATGGGGCGTGATTGGCCGGACAGGAAAAGAGGCTGCAGGTCCTTGCCTCCGCCGGCCCGGTGTGTGTTTCTGCACAAAGGCTTGGTTTCACATTTGGCACACCTGCTCGTATCCGTTACCGGAGCCACACACACTGCTTGCCGGGGCTCGGAGCAGCGGCGCCTTTCATCAGCACAGGACCGGGTGGCGGTTGGCTGGCGCTGGTGGCCGGCTCCACCCCCCCACACCCATCCCCCCCCCCCCCCCCCCCCGCTGGTCCCGCTCCAACACTCTGGTGGCTCGGGGAATGTTCCTCCTAGCGAGGTGGTTTACGTCTCCTTTAGGCTCAGGGTAACTGCTTATTGCACATGTTTTCGCTAATCTCAGACAGGGCACCGCCTGAAACGCAGCCAGCCTATAAGGCCGTGAGTCAACCAATCAGCTAAAGCAAGCAGTTTGTACAGTAATCAGTAGTGTTGCGTTTTGGTTCGTTTTGCCGTACCCAAATACGGTGAATCATGTATGCAAAACTTTGTTTATCTGCTTTTGGAGATACCCTGCGGTCTAAGCCAAATTGCTAACAGATATCAATATACCAGTGGAACAAATGTGGCCAAGCAATCTGCTGCCACATTGGAACTTCAAAGCTGATGAATAAGATTAAAGTAATTGTAAAGTTTTATAAAAGAAAGAAAATGAGTCAGTTTATTGCTTTTGGATGGTTTTTGGTTTATGGATTTTATGTGAATTTATCTAAAGCACGAGCTAAACTGATAAATTACATAATGAAAAAACTTTCCTTAAAAGAAACAATACCTTGCATAATTTGCATTAGCATTTATATGCAGCAGCATGGAGTCTTGAACGATATAATGTCGTTTTTGATCTTAAATTGACACTGACACTGACACTATTCATATTTATTACAATTTATATTCTTTCTTCAGCTCATTACGAAAGTTGCTGAGTTTCCAAGACTCCAGCCCACCTGCGTTTTATCCTAAATTCCTATCAGTTGAAATATAAGTTTGTATCCCCCGAGAATTAGAGTCTCAAATCCCCTAGATAAGATAGCTTAGCCCCTTTCCTCGGACAAAGTGCAGTATCTGGGTGAGGACTGCAATAAAAGCCCTGTTACAAGTCAAAGAGCAAGGGGGGGGACGCCTGTCACATCCCCCCAGCGCCTCTCCTTTCACTTTATTACAGTTTGGATATTGTTTTGGCTGTGTTGTACCCTATTACCAACCACCGAGTCAAAGTAATACCAAGCCCTGCAATAACACCCGTGTAAAGGGTGGGATCTGCAGAGGTCAGTGTTTGCACAGGTGTCAGCCGACAGCGGTATCTGAGCTGGCCGCGGAGGAGGAGGGGGTATCAGATGTTGTCTGACAGATTACAGAGCACATTGATGCTCTTGTCATTAGGGTGTGTGTAATAACATCGGACAAGACAAATGGGCACATCTGTTCGGAAATCAGGGCTGCTCGCAAGCGGCGGGACAATCACAGACCGCGAACAAAACGGCCCACGATATCTACATACTTGGCGCTTGCCCTTGTTTTTTTCATGTATAAATGATATAGGTTATATAAATTGATTGAAAAAAATAATCACTAATCACTTACTTACCTTACACTGTGGCAACGTGTTTGGTTGAACTCAAGATGTGGTAAAGATTGTTACTTATGGTTATGTTACTCCTGAAACAGCATTTTAACGGGTTTAATAATTTTGTTTCAGGCCCAAACGGCTTGAACCTAGGGCCTCTCAGCTTGACCTCACCTTTATTGGATTCCTAGGTAGAACAATAGGGCGATGTGTGAGATCTTAACCTCTGACCCCTGACCCCTGACCTGACCCTTCCTCCCTCTCAGGAGAGGCCTACATGAGGCTGAACAAGCTGGAGGAGGCGGGGCACTGGTACCGGGAGTCCCTTAGAGCCAAGCCCGATCACATTCCCGCCCACCTGACCTACGGGAAACTCCTGGCTCTGAAGGTAAGCCTGTCTCTTGGTTAAGAACTTCATCTACAGCCAAGCTGTTCATCTGCTTGGTTCAAATACCTTCACCCTTCACACAGTTGTCCCCCAACTGGAACCCCTTGATTTTTACTCTTGTCACAACCAGCTTTTTCTAAGAAGCTGTCACCTAATCTTTCCTTTCTAGCAATTTCTTCCCCACTAATTCTGACTAACTACCTTATCATTAAGACGCAACCTATGTCATGCAAAGGGCGATCATGTGAGCAGAGAGGACTGTCTTTGACTTGGATACAGACAGAGAGGCGACATGTGCAATGCCTCTGACATTTAGTCAGAGCATCTTGTCTCGTTCAACGGAGATGACATTCTGCCAGTGTTATATGAATGACCCGCACTTTAATGAGAAAAGAAAGGGGCTTTATGTGTGTGTGTGTGTGTGTGTGTGTGTGTGTGTGTGTGTGTGTGTGTGTGTTGGTGGGGGGGGGGGTCTAGTGTGAGGCTCTGGGAGAAGGGGAGGGCTCTGTGTGGCGGACTGAAGGCCAGTTCAGGCCGTCGGGTGAACTCAGGTAAACAGAGGCAGAGAGGGTGGTCCTTAGGGAGGCCAAAGGGCTGGCAAGGGGGTTTCTTCTCATTTTTCAGACACTCCTTCATGCCAGACTCTGCTCTACCTGATTGATATTTGGTAGAGAGCCAGGATTGTGTTCTAGAGCCCCATTGAGTGTCTAAAGTTTGTTTCTTGTCTTGTTTTGTCATTGCCTTCTTACACGCACATCTTCTGATGCATTCGATAGCATACCCTTTGAACAACTGGTTTCAGGATAAAGTGTTCTAGATTGCAATGCCAGGCTGAACCATGCACACCCCCAAAAAATAGCAATTCCTTAATGGAGAGGGTTCACTTGCACTCGTCCTAATGAACCACGAAGAGGAAATTAGTCACTAGAGAATGTCTTATTGATTTTCAGCTGAGAGTTTGGACCTGCAAGGGTGAATCCATCCTTGTCTTTTATGATAGTTGTAATGGCTTCTGTGACCTTTCGAGCGTAAATAAAATTAAGTTAATAAGTAAATTGATCAGTCTTATAGCACTTTATCCTTGAGTGAAAACTAAAGAAGTGCCATGAAACTGTGACAGAACCGTTTTGTAGAGAAGAACTCTCCATTTTACTCTTTATTAAAATGTCAAATTTCGCTAGTGGAGTTAACTCGTATCTATGACAGCTTTCTTACAGCATAAGTGAATCCCTGTTACAGCTTGAATTTGAACACTGAATAAATCAAAAGGTTTTTTAAGAGTTAATAATTCATTTTAGTTCTAGGAAGGCAGGGGGCCGCCGCGTTAGCTCCATCGTCTCGACCCGAGAAGACTCTGTGATACGTCTGTAGGTTTTGCATACGTTGAGTATGATGGTTATAATGAGGAATGTGTTATATGACACATACAGCGAATCCTAACCCGTTCTCTCTTCACGATCATAGAAGAAATACTAACCCTTAAAACCCACCACACTTGGTTCCCTTGCACTTTAATACGTGACCAGAACCAGAGCAGGAAGTTGACGTATCTTGACGGGCTCTGTCAGCTGATCACCACACTCTAACCCCACCACCAACCGCTACCCACTAGTCCAACCCCCGTTAGCGTAGAGGAAGCCCTCATGCGACCTGAGGTTCTAGGGTCACAGTCCAGTGGGAGAGATTCAGTTGGATGTTTTGGAAAAGAGCAGAGGTGAGGCCAAAGCAGGCTTAGAACCCAAAGCCCAGGTATGGGTATGGATGAGCTAAGGAGATGACAGAATGAAGAAGGATGAGGTATGGGGAAGAAGAGGCGGGTGGAGGTGAGCCAGCAGAAGAACTAAGCCAGCTAGATGTTTAGAGGTGGACCATAGAGATCAGACCAGGAAATGAGAGTGATTACCATCGGTTCCACTCTCTGGCCTCGTGTGCAGCAGCAGAAGCGGCAGACACCCCAGGGTGCCAGGATATATAGGAGTGTCTCTACACTGAAGCCTCTGGGAATGGGCACAGGAACACTGGTGTCTGAGGGAGTTGGATTCATAATGATATCATTTCCTCAGTTAATCCAATGCAGGTTCTGTTTGGGACAACCTTAGTGACTGCACAAGTAGAGCTGTGTATGTTTCGTGTCGTATGTCACATAATTAGGTACCAATCATACACTCAGTATGTTTAGGTCTATGGTAGTGTATTTGATTGGTGAGTATCATTAGTTTGAAACCTTAACCGAAAATGTTCTTCTTTAGGCAAATAGAAAATAATTATCTGTTGAGGAGGCTGGCCATGCCTTCAATGTATAGCTGATGAACATGAACAACTCCCCATTTTAGGAGATAAAAGATTTCGCAGACCTTCTCTCAATGTAATACACTTTACTACCATTGAATTTCCTCATATGTTTCATAAGGCAAGACACATATCCACATACAACTGTGAGTCATCTCATTGTTTGAACACTGAAGGCCAATGTTATTCTAAACCAGCTGCACCTCGAGTCTGCACTTAGCTCTCTCTGTGAAGGGTGAATGCAAAGTAAATATATTATGAACCATGATGGCCACTTGGACACCGTTGGCTGTGTAAAAGATAAACTTGGCGTGGTCTTGATTTTTGTCTGCATCAAAACTTTGAACACTCAAATACGCTTTAAGCCTTGGCTCATAATGCACTGGATATGTATCTGTCTTTATACAGTGTCACATACAAGCCAGCTCTCTCCGTTCTTCCACAATGGATCTGGATTTTGCTTTGGTTGTTTCGCAAGCTTTTAACGTCATGCATTACAAAAAATACATTTTGAAATCTTCTTTGTAGTCTTACAATATGTAATTCTCTGTTCCTTTGTGGATCAAGTGCATTTCTTTTCCTGCTTCTCTCATTGCTATTCTCACTCTAACCTCCCCTTTCATCATTGGTCTCTGTGAATGAACAGGACTCTGTGTTAATTGCACAGGTCACACCAGCTACACAGTAGAGATAACGTATGTAATGGATTGTGACCTACACCCTGCCCAGCAAGGCCTGCCAAGCATGACATCTTGTACATTGGCTGGATAACAGATGTTTCAAATGTTTTTAATTAAAAAATGAAATGAAATGTAAATGCCATTCCTGTGGCTCAGACAGGCTCATTAGCTACACCAGGTAGGATTTGAGGATTTGTAGATATTTTCATTGAAACACAGTCTTTGAATCCACCCTAACAACATAATAAATCTGTCTATTTCACTCTCCCTCTCTCTTTCCCATTCTCTGCCTCTATTTCTCTCTCAGGGACAAAAAGCAGAAGCAGAGAAGTATTTTCTGAAGGCCATTCAGCTCGATCCAACAAAGGGCAATTGTTACATGCATTATGGTAAGTGTTCATTAGTGGACGTCAACTTCCATTGATTTTCTTATAAATATATCACATGCTGCGTTCCACCATTCCCCATTATCTTCCATTGTCTACTCCTGAAAGAAGAAGAGAATTAAAATGTGTCCAAAAGCTACCTGATTGCCGTTTCCAGTTCCTATGGTCGGGACCATGATCATAAGCACAAAGACCCATAAGTGCTGCGACACATATATACTCCTTTGCCATCTTTTCTTTCTTCATTTTGGAATGGCATAGAAGTGAGCATAGTGAGCTCCCGGTAGAAGGTAGAGATATTTACACCAAAGTCATGGCGGGCGACCCAGTTCCCTCCTCCTGTCTCCCTGGTGACAGGTGCAGGTGTAATTAGTGGCATGCCAACGGTGTGTGCTCAGGATTCAAGTGGACTTGTCTTTCCCTTTTACACTTTTCTTCAAAATCAGCCCTTTCCTCTCACCTTTTTTTATCTTTACAAAATGGTTAGTGTGAATATGCTCCAATGTCAGCAGTACTTTTTGCGGTGGCGTATAGTTTACTCTTGGTCTTGGGCTTTTGGTCCAATACGCTTGCTCTTTGTTTCATGTAAACATACATGTTGGCTGACCTTGAAGGCAAAATGTCACCCAGTCCCCCTGCCCTGATATGTTTTGGCGTTTCCTTAAAAGCGTTGCCGTTTCATGATGAATAATTAAATGCCGTTGATAGTGTTTCGCCCTGCATTTGGAACTGAGCAAATCTCTTGGTAAGAGTACCCTGAACCCCATGATGGTTTATAAGGTACCGTTGTAAAATTATTTCTAAAGAATGAGAAAATGTAATGCTAATAATAACATAATAAAGTCATTTATTGAATGTTGTTAATATTGTGAAGTACTAACTCAATTAAACCATTTGTCTTTGATGCAGTACATCTACAGATACACGATATGTAAAAGTGGTTTACTGGTCATGTTTTCTAATTTGATACGCATGTTTCTCCCGCCAAGTGCCAGACTCCCGCACTACATTTAGTAGGGAAGGTCGGCTGGTTTCCTCTCAGTTTAGTGGGGCTGAACACAGTCCAAAGGGTATTGAATCACCCTTTTTTAAAGAATGTATTTTCTTGACTGCCTGTTATCTTGATTCAGAATTCCACAATAGCCCCAGGATTTGACTTTTCTCCCAAGCACACAATCTCGGTAAACCGCAATACTCCGTTTGGGAATATTCCCTGAACACAACAAGCACACACACGCACGTATCACCATCATGTATTTAAACACATGAGTCTGAGAGATGGCCAAGGAGTGATAGCTTGCTGCGGCTAATATCTAGTGTTTCATCACATGATCGCCGGGAGCTGACAGGGCTGGCTCGTTTTAGCCCCGGCCCAAGGCGACACCAGACGGCCATGTTTCCTCACTCTAGCACGATGCTCACCCCCCCTCTCTCTCTCCGCCCGTCAGGTCAGTTTCTGTTGGAGGAGTCGCGTCCGTTGGAGGCTGCAGACATGGCGGAGAGGGCGGCCCAGCTGGACAGCGGCGAGTTTGACGTGGTGTTCAGCGCAGCCCACATGTTCCGGTGAGTCTCAGAGATGGATGGTGGAGGAACTTGAGGTTCCAAAGATTGCATGCTTTTCTGTAACGAGTGGCGGGTGAGTTTTAAATTAAGGTCTGATTTTAATTCTGGTCTGAATCCTTGGGTCCCATGAGGAGATGGGTGGGCACCTTGTTCCTAAACAAAGCTCTGTGTATTGAGAACCGGAGGGAGCGAGGGCGCTGTCTCCAGCGTTTATCCGGGAGCTTACAGTGTTCGCTGGCCTGTGTGATTTAGTTGGCTCTACCTTGTAATCCTATCGTCTCGCCGCAGTGCCAGCAGAACAGCTTCTGATTCTCTATATTCTCCTCATTTGCCTCCTTCTCCCTTTTTCCTCACGCGCTCTACCCCTCTCCTCCCTCGGCTCTCTCTCTGTCTCTCTGGCTCTCCTCGCCTCGCTCTCTGCTGTTTCTGGCTTGTGGCTGGCGTTCTGCGTCCAAATCAGCGCAGAGTTCAGTTGACAAGTCGAAATGAGAGTTCTCCTGGAATGCACATGCTGCTGTATTTCTCCACGAGAGCCACGGACGGAGAATGGTAAATAGCACCATGTGCCAGTGTACAGTATGCTGCGGCACGTACCGAAGCACTTCCATGCCAACAATATTATTATCCAATGCTATTTTTCCAGTCGACAGTTTGCCATTTCCTGACTTTAAAATAAAACTCAAGGTTTTTCGGCATTGGAATCACCGCCGTCTGCCGAGGGGAAGTGATTACCGCTGAGTCCATTAATGCGTGTCTTGAATTGTTGAAGTCCTCCACTGGCATGGTACCTTCTGCTGCTCTACTGCACCGATGAGTGCACGCTCTCCACCACAGAAGATCGTCTAGCCAGCTGCCTCTTTCCTCGCCTACTTCCAGGCTGGAGTAATCCACCTGCAACCCTTCTCGCGGTGGAGGGTCTCTTCCAGGGTCCAGACCCCTGGCACATAACGGGAGGCCCAGGCAGACCTGCCGTCCCCGTCCCCCCCCCCACCTCGTTGGCAGGGGGCTTCCGCTCGACAGCCTCAGCTCTCAGGTTCTTCATGTGTTTGTCTTGGAAGCACATGCTAAAAGGAAGGTGGGGGGGGGGGGTAGGGAAATAATTGGATAAAAAGCGGCTGTCAGAGGAGTATAAGTATCCCCTTGCTGTATTCCTTTTTATTGCCTTCTGAAAACGCTCAGTGTACGACTTTAAAAGCAGGCCTGCTCTTAAGGGCAAAGGTAAGCCATGGAGGACCTGCTTAGCGCTAAGCTCTGCGTGGACTGGGTCGGCTGGGTCTCTCCTCTAATGGACCACGTCTGGACGTCAGGGAGGCGCTGCGGCTACGCTACACTGTCCTCACAACGTGTACTACATATAACATTTTTTATTATAAATATTTATTTGTAAATATTTGTTACTATATAACACATGCAAGCAGTTCAAGCAGGTCACCTTTTATCATTATCCACATGAAGTTCCCTCCCGTTGTCGGGTTAGTCAACTCGTCTAGTGGGAGACGTTCTGCCTATGAGTTTCATATCAAATACATGGTGCATTCACAATCTTAGGGTTTATTTCTTTTCTCCTCTTGATGATCCCAGCCGTGGCGTACTCCCAGTGCTTCACATGGTTCTTGAGCGTCAATTCATGAATCATCAGTCCCAAAGTTGCACCTGTGTTGTGATTTGTACAACACATGTCTCCTCCAATGGAGGACAAAACGTGATCAACGTGACATATTATCCCAGCCCAATGGAAGAGCACCACTGCTGGATTTGATTTCCATCTGGGATGAGTTCTCCGTCATTCCTGGTTGTTCCTTGGGTTGTCGCCGTTACCACTGCTTTGAACCCAAGCAGTGGTTCCTGTTGTTGGCTTCCTTGTGTCCATTCAGCCCACCAGGACCATCCGTTGATACTAGTTTGGCTAGCGTCTCTACTCCTTGAGGTAATGGTATGGAAATCAGATGACGTCTATCGCTGTATCACATGTTTTGTTTGAACTGACATTTCACACAATAACAATAATGACAGTATTTGTATGTTCTGATTGACCTGCAACAAGCACATATTAGAGTAGGACTTTTGGATTTCACTTCACCCTTATCGGTTTGGTATGTTTCGGTAGCGGGTCATATCTCTTGAATAGACCAACATGAAGCCAGGATGGGTTCATGTTGGTCCTCCAATGCTTTCCTCGCATGTGGAGCTTACATGGCCCATTTGTTCTGGGACCGCAAACAACATTATCAAGTAAAATGTCTTTGGAGTAAGTGGTTCTGCGTGTCAGTTTATGAGTCAGTCCTGGCTTCATGTTGAACTATTTTATTTTATCACAAGGTAAACATCCCAACACGAACCCAAAGCATATCGGAATACATTGTGACTAAATAACGGCATCTCTTCACGGTTCTTCTTCTGGTGACTCATAACATGATTGAAACAAATATAACTCAGAAGAATGGTTGGGTTATAAGCCAAGCACTGCATGTCCCCGATGTTGAAAAATGGTGTGTTTGGCCGCGTAGTTCAAACCATATGGACGGAGAGCCTGTAATAGGGCAGGACAACCTCAACGAGAGCGTGGCTCCAGCGGTCTGCAGCCTTTCATCATGGCAGCTAATGGGCTCCACTGCCACTCACTGCTCACTCTCCTTGGCTTTGTCAAAGTTAAACTGTTTGCAATGGGACAATTGTTTCCATCAGTGAGATGATTGAAGCTCAGGGTCATAAAGGTGTGTTTGGAGCCCGGCCTACCAGAGAGCTTTTTTCTATGAATGCAAACACTTTATGGCCCAATGGTATGGTGGCAGGGGAACCAGAACAGAACCAGTATAGAGGCAGTGGAACCAGCACAGAACCAGTATAGAGGCAGGGGAACCAGAACCAGTATGGAGGCTGGAGAACCAGAACAGAACGAGGTATATTGGCAGGGGAACCGGCACAGAACCTGTATAGAGGCAGGGGAACCAGAACAGAACCTGTATAGAGGCAGGGGAACCAGAACAGAACCAGTATAGAGGCAGGGGAACCAGAACAGAACCAGTATAGAGGCAGGGGAACCGGCACAAAACCATTATAGAGGCAGGGAACCGGCACAGAACCAGTATAGAGGCAGTGGAACCAGCACAGAACCAGTATAGAGGCAGTGGAACCAGCAAAGAACCAGTATAAAGGCAGTGAAACCAGCACAGAACCAGTATAGAGGTAGGGGAACCAGAACAGAACCAGTATAGAGGCAGGGGAACCAGAACAGAACCAGTATAGAGGCTGGAGAACCAGAACAGAACGAGGTATATAGGCAGGGGAACCAGCACAGAACCAGTATAGAGGAAGTGGGGTCCCAGCATGAGGTTCATAATGGCACACATTCCTTGGTTTAATGTCCTTAGGCACTGAATATTTTAGGTCTCCATGGGACCCGTATGGGCAAGCCATCTGTTGGAGAGGAGAAATCTGCCAATATGGGTTAGACATCATGGTCTCCTATGTGTGTCAGTGGCATCGAGGTCAGCTTGTTTCCTCTCATGTCGTGACATCACAGGATCACCAGCTCTCAACAGACTCTCCCCACAGGTAGGTCCACTGCTTTAATGAACAAGCCAACCATTGAATCATGTGAAGCATTACTTTCAGGATAATGAAGGCACAGGGGCGGTTGATTGATGGGGTCATCCTTGGCCCTCGGTTCCCTTCCCTCCTGTCATTTCCCGGTGAACTTTGGAGAACCGGTGACCCCGCCACAGCTCGGGCCCCGTCCCGCGGTGGGGCTTAAGATGACTGACGGCTCCCGTGTCCTCTCTGTCCGCAGGCAGGCCAGTCTGAACCAAGCAGCCGAGAAGTACTACGGCCGGGCGGCCAACCTGAGACCCAACGTAAGTACCGCTACTACGGGCTAACCACCCCAAAGGTTACCAGAAGGGCCTTTCTGCTGGACACCACTACTACAGGCTGATCAACCTCCCTGTTACCAGAAGGGCCTTTCTGCTGGGCACCACTACTACAGGCTGAACAACCTCCCTGTTACCAGAAGGGCCTTTCTGCTGGGCACCACTACTACAGGCTGAACAACCTCCCTGTTACCAGAAGGGCCTTTCTGATGGCTACTGCCACAAGCTAACTAACCACCCTGGTACCACAAGGGCCTTTCTGATGGACAGCGCCACACAGGCTACAACCGCCTGGGTGGTGCTCCCCTGTCAAATTATTCCTATTTTATTATTATTACACAGACACGCACGCACGCACACACACACACACACACACACACACACACACACACACACACACACACACACACACACACACACACACACACACACACACACACACACACACACACACACACACACACACACGCCAGTGTTTGGGGGCAGCGGGCCCGGGCCAGAATCATGCGGGCCGATGTTTTCATGACCCCCGTCGGTTTGTTTGTGCAGCGTCCATCTGCAGCTTCAAAGGAGAGGCCAGGGCCAGGCGGAGAGCGGGGCGGTTTGAACTAATGATGATAGCGCCATGTCAGGTTGACCAGAGTGAGAAGGATCGGGCTACTTCTTGTCTGTGATGCTTACTTGAAGGGGGAGTTAACTTTGAGATTTAGGCAGATGGATTATATGTTGGCAGATGTTTGCCGGCTTGTTATTTGGGCTTGATTTAGAAGACGTCCCGTCACGATGTCATGTTTGAGGACTACCCTGTATGGTTGGTTTGAGAGGCGGCTACATGGCGAGACCCTGTAGACGTATGATGGAACTTAGTTGAAGGAGAATACAATGCATTATGTTTCCAGAGACTTAATCACAATAATTTGATCACGGCGTAGATACTGCATGTGATTCTGTTTCAGTGCTGTACTCTTTGTGTTGTTATAAATTTAAGTTAATTAGAGATTTGAAAGAATGAAATCACCCCTCTTCTCTTGGAACTCAATTAAATGGATAGAGGAATATAAAGCCTTTAGTAGTGCAAGTGAGAGTTTAGTGAGTTGTGTGCACGGTAGCATCATCATTTCCATGGCCCTGGTGTACGCCTCTTCCAGCATCAACTCAAAATTAGTTTCCCCCCCTTGTTCCCTGTTTCAGATGGATTTTACAGAAGGATCCAACTGATACATTCAGCTTAATTTTCTGGAACAACTTGTGATATTTGTATTGGAAGTATTGTTTAAAAATCCACTGGACTCTGCATTGATCTGCAAAATCCCATGGATTTGAGTTTTCTTAGAAAGGACCTCCTCCCACTGCACATGACAATTAGTCTGACGTTTGGACCTGTATAAGGAATGTTAATGAAGGATATATATAATGCACTACAAACACTGTCACTCAGTAAGCCTGCACTGTTATTTCGGACGACTCCCTTGCTATCCTTATTGCTTACAGCTGAGGCGAGTGGTGAGTGAGGATGAGCATCAATCTAAATATGCCATGACTCTGTTCTCCGACTTGACAAGCTGTAGGCTCTTTCATCATTAACCACTTCGTGCTTTGTTGCAACTTGACTCTCCACTCTCTGATTTGAAGTTAAAAAGGCTCATGTCCTCATTTTGATTAGAAGGAAACAACTCAGTCGGGAATCTTGATTTAGAGTTCATACTTATCTCACATTTTCAGAACTCTTTACATGAAGACCGCAGGCTGCTGAAAATCAACCTGTGTTAGATTTCCCAGTTGTCTTGCCACAAGGGATACGATGCCAAGTAATTGTCTGTCTCCACTCATATGAATGTTGGAGGTTCTTTCGTTTCAATGAAAGCCCCCAAATAAGCTCCACTAAATGTGTCCAACCAAAGCCATTATGAACTGCAATCCATTTGTAGCATCCAGCCCCATGATATTTATCATTTAGTGTTGGTGGGTTTGTTACGTTTTCTTCTGTGTAACGCTTCACAAATCACAATCATGCTGTCAGGGGGATTCCCTGTGCCCCGTTCTGTGTAATGAACCCCCTTTCATTAGTTTCATGTTGTACCTAACAGACTGTTGTTGCAGTTAACATTATTTTTTTTTTTTCTCAATTATAGAGAATCTTAACTTGGTTCATTAGATCTAAAAAGTTGTACAATAGTGTTTCGGAAATGTCAAACCTGGCTGGTAGAGATGCTGAGCACATTAAGGAGGTATTGGCCATTCTTACCTGTCTTTTGCAGATTGGTTCTCCACATTTGTATCCATGTTGAGAGACAATGAGGGACCCCTCTTGGGGACATGGTGATTATTCCACTCACTGTTTGATTTATGGATCGATGTAGTCCAGCCTTTGAGAGAAGGGAGGATATATTTGAACATAATGTTCCCATTGAAATCCTCATTGCCATCACTCATGTACCCTCGACACTGGGGAAAACTAAAGATGACGAGTGGCCTGGCTGAGAAAGTGAAGAACCGCTGTAGGGCGAAGGTCAAAATGTATGAAGATTAAGCAGGGTCTTGAAACTGATTTCATTTGGTGTGTTTTTCGACCTTTGGAAACTCAAACCGACCTCAGAATCTCTCCTGTACTTAAGTTTTTCTTAATGTTTGGTTAAAAATGGTTTTAAAAATAGGTTTAACAGGTGAAGGATTGTGCTTTGTCGCCTCCCCATAATTGGGAAACACGATGGTGTTTGTTGCATTAAGCCTCATCTTCATTGCAGCACTTTTTTTCTTCAGATAGTTCTTATAAACATACTTTCTAAGCTCTTGTATTTATATATGTATACATGTATTTATAAAATAAAATAAATCCCCTCTGTTTGCTCTCGGGAAGACATTAATGCTTTTGATTACATCGAGAAACAAATGAGGGCTTGCAGTGTTTCCTAATTGTACGGACACTTTAATCATGGCCATGGCACGTGACAGTGATAAACGAGGAAATAATTGTGAACAGAAAGTCACGAGGCTGTCCAAAATGGACATCATTAACCATTTATTGAGATGAATTACATCTACCGCCTCTCTCGGCATATAGAACAAGATTACACATCCAATAACAAAGAAGGGAGGTCTGCTCAGTAATAGCGGGCTAATGAGGCAGAATTAGCCATCCTTCTCCCCGCTCTCTGCTCCTCAAATGGAGATCAGATGCGGGCTTTGTCCTGCCGTCTGATGACTGCGTGGCGGCGGACGCTAGCGTGTCCCGGTGGGTCTCCGGCGTGGACCACTCACCTCTGGACGTTGTGTTTGCGTAATAGCGCCAGCAGGAAAAGCCATTCATCTGCACCACTTCAAAGGGGGGGGGGGGGGGGGGGGGGGGGCTGCGGTGGCTGCCCTGACAGCGGTGGGTGCAGACAGGACGTGGAGCAGCGCAGCCCCCCCGACCTCAGACCTCTGTACCCGCACGGCCCGTGATCCAACCAGCAGAGCCCGACTCTCACGGTCACAGCCTGCTGTCTCGCTCCAGTGAATCAGGAAATGCTTCCATAAAGCGATTACTTTTGTACAATATAGAGCAGTAAAAAGCACTTCATTGTATCAGTTATTATATTAGGTTTAACATTTTGACTGCCTCAGTCATGTGGTTATAGTCCCAATGTAATGAAACTGGGACCTCCGGCTAGAAGGTCCCGGTCCACAAAGTGATGTACCAAGCTTTCTAGCTTGCACAACTACATCAAGCATCATCCTTTCCAAACTACAATTTTACTATATTTAATGACCATTTAGTGCCAGCTCTCTGGCATCTTGCTAAGTGATATGCAATCGTTGTGGTAAATCCCTGAATGAATACTGAATGGTGATTATGTTGATAGTCTTAATAGAGCCATCCACACACGCAGACTCTTTCAACATTATTCATCTCATCAAACACCGCTCAAGGCATTTCAGCCTCCGGCTTTTTCCACATGAATTTCTCATTAAATTCCTCTTTCATATATATTTTTGGATGTTTTCTTTTTTACAGCAGGGCAACATCCCTGTGGAAGTTCATTTGCAATTTAGATCGGATAAAATCATTTATCAAACTAAATGTTTGTTAAAGTGTAAATAACTGCTAAGGAGAAAAAACAGAGATAAAAATCAAACAAAAATCCCAGGGCTGTGTTGCAACACTGTCGAAAAACCCGTCGTCCTCACTCAAATAAGGGAGAGCAGCTGATGGGGAAAAAAGACCAGCAAAAATACCACTAACCAAGTTTAGCCGGAAGCTAGTTCAGTCTTTGAACAGACTTTCCCCCATTTCTATTCCCCCAAACTCTCCTCATTGTAGTACAACATAACAGAGATGTTCGCGGCGGCGGCGTTGAGGTGTTTATCCCTGTGTGTGTTTGTGTTCCAGTACCCCGCGGCCCTGATGAACCTGGGGGCCATCCTCCACCTCAACGGGAAGCTCCAGGAGGCGGAGGCCAACTACCTCCGCGCGCTGCAGCTCAAACCCGACGACACCATCACCCAGTCCAACCTGCGCAAGCTGTGGAACATCATGGAGAAGCAGGGCCTGCGCACCGCGGGGCCTTGAGCGGCCCCGGCGTCCCGCCGCCTCCGCCGCCCACCCAGTCCATCTGGTGTGGGCGCTACCGAGGGAGGGGGGGGGAGGGGGGCAACGCACCCTCTCCCCCCTCTGCCTCTCTGGCTCTGCCGTGCAGAACGATGGAAGCAGAGAGTACACAGGAGGATGTTTGTTTCAGATGAGCCGTGACCGGGCCCCGGTGCCATGACTTCCAAATGATGAAGCGTCTCTGGGCGCTGGGCCCCTCTGGGGCGCTGTAGCAGTGGGGGTCTCTGCGACGGTACTCCACGGCTGCACCGCGGGCAATTCAGGACAACGTTCCTCGGAGAACACGACCGTGGTTATTTTTTTAATTCAGTTTTGTCTTTTTTTTTTTTTATTGTTCTTTGTTTTGTTGTTGAGCTTTTTGTGTTGTTTTCATTTTACTAGAGCACTTAAACTTGAAGTCAGGCCGTAGGCGAGTCCTTCAAGGGTTTAAGGGTTGTTCCACAAGGGTTATCAATATGTTTCGGAGGATTTACCAGGACGCCCTGGAGAGATGAGATTACACAAACATAAAGTATTAGACTTCAGGATATGACAGATGGTCATTGTTTGAAGCAAGGAATTATTTCAATCATGTGTGTAGCACACTGAAAAACATGAATAAATAAGGGAAGAATCTGTTTTTAAAAATTGAAGTTGACAACTTTTGTAAAATGAAAGAGATTAATCTATAAGAGTGTACTAAAATCAGATTGGATGATAGAGAAGGAAATGGAAACGCTTTCATCTCAGCTTTGTGATGCCTTATCATAATCCAAGGTGCAAATCTGCTGCACAGCAGCATGCTGCATTGCTAACACACAAGCTCCTTACTGCAATGGCTTTAGCATAAGACAGCAGCGTACCGCCACACTAACAAACAAGCTCCCTATTGCTGCGCTGTATGACAGCAGCTTGCCGCCACGCTAATACACTAGCTCGCCTCGGCCACCAATCAACCCTGACAGTTGCCGGCGGTTACGGGCTCAGAAATGTGGCGTTAGTCATGAGCTCACAGCCTCTCCTTAATCGCTTGGTGGATGAAAGTGGAAGACATGGCGAGCAGCTTTGGGCAGGTCAGAGCTGACAGAGCTGCTGCTCATTATGAAGTCGTTCTAACCAAAAAGAGAAAAGCCGCTCTAACCACTGCACTCCTTAATGTCTGGGAATCGCTCGGGGAGCGCTTGTTTCCGTTGGGTCATTTTTGACTTGTAAGTGTTTTGTATAAATGAAGCCTAATATATTATGTACAGTATAGAGAACAGATCAAATCCATTCTGCAATCAAGTAGTCGGACATGTAATAAGAAGCCATGGAACACTCTTAAGGTTTTAGGATGAAGATGAACACTGTTTTTCTCTTATCACTCTTGAACCGAACCCTTTTTTTTCCTAAAAGCTCCCGTTTTATTTGATCTTAAAAGCTCCTATTTTATTTGTCTTAAAACCTCCTAATTTGTATATATTCTGTGTTTAAAGTAACTCCATTACAGAGCACCTTCCTAGATGTACGGTTATCTATTTGTGAGAGTGAAGAACATTCTCTTATCTAATATTATTGCCCCCCCCACCTCCCCAAAAAAGATCTGTCAAATTCTGTCTATGTGGTTTATTTAATTATTACTTGTTGTTGCCTTGGCAACAAAAACCAGCTGGCACTGTGTTTCGGACACTTATATATGTTGAACAAAGATGAATGGGATAGCTAATACACCTCACTATTGTGGTCATGTGTGGTAATATACAACTATGAGTCTGAAGAAAGGGCATAAATGTAATATTCCTTATTAATCAAATCCTAATCGAAAGCCTAGGGTTTGTCTATTTGTATCTTCCATGAATCTTGCCTAATGGGAGGGGCACGCTGTCGGCTTATCATCGTAGCCGTGTTCTTGGATGAGTCAGGGCTGAACTCCCTCTGGCTGTGTCCTCCCATCCTGTCAGTCCGTCTACGTCCCAGGCTTGTCAGAAGACCCTCTCCACATCCAGCATCGGGAGTCTTGTTTGAGACGATGGTGTAGACGGATTGTTGTGGTTATTAGACGGTTGCAATGTTGTTATTCTTGCTGTCTCGTTTGAATTCGGTGATCTCCATAGTGTTTTGTGTTGGGTAAAATACTCCCTGTGCTTTAGTTGAACCTCCTCACTCACTCACACACGCACCCACCGTGGTGTTCACTTCTCTGTGTGTAGAGTGTCAACGGGGAGACACCGTCGTGGCTGGGGTGAAGATGGAACTAGGCTGGTTCACTCTGTGCTCTGCTCAGGGATCTCAAGTGCTAGGCTATCGCAGAAACTTGCTCACAGAGACTTTACTAAATTAAAGATTTATTTTTTGAAAGTTGTTGTATTTGTATAAATTATCAAGATTTGTAGCCTTTCCTTCTTGTAATATAAAAGAGACGATGCAATTGTGTCAGAATAGACTTTTCCCAATGTTGCTTTTTTCACAATAAAAGTATTGTGTTGTGCTTTTAATTTTGTTCCATGGCGCTTTCCTTCCCGGAGGTCTACTCCGCCTTCTCTTACATCAGCATTTCACTTACAGTAGATCCATTCAGCACCATGAAAAATAGTGAATTCCCTCTCCTCAGAGGACAGAATAATACGGACAAAGCTTTGTACTCTTCAATGCCTTCCTGAGTAATATTGTCTTTGCATTCACTTGGGATGTTAGATTAAATGGACCAGTATGGCAGGCTCGGGAACAGACTTCAACGCTGCATTTAAGTCGTCTGAAAATTTGCTAAAACATGTCATAAAATCAGCTCAAATGAATCTGCTCCACTTTCATGTTTGGGTAGCAGGGAGGACGTGTAAACAGTGCCATATGGACGTGGGCAGCACAGGCGTTCCACATCTGGATGCTGCTTCAGCCACCTCCCCCCACTCAGCTGACAGGCACAGACCCTCCCTGGGAGTCTCGGACCCAGAGGGGTCCGTGTTCAAGCTTCACTCTAAGGGTCTGTAAGGTCATGTGACCTTACCTAGTCCTGATTGGACTCTCAACTCCGTTCTGTGAGGCGTTAAACGTGCCACATATACGTTTTCAAAATACAAAAGTCTCGCCTTGGTACTAATGGCGTGATCAGGTTTCTAAGATAAATAGTGAATGTATATTTGTAACACTAACATATTATGAATGTGTACTATATTTTATGATCATTGTGGTTTTGGCGACAGACCTCAGCAGATGGAGGTATTGAATAAACAAAAAATGCCTCTGTTCCTCGGCCCCAATGCATTTTAACGCAACTTCAACATCCTGGATGTTCATCATAACACTATGAGATCTCAGAGCGTCACCGAGCTGAGAGATGAGCAGATTCCCCTCTGGCCTGGAGGATGGGGCCGGCTCTCGGTCGTTCCCTGGAGTAAGCTAGTCCACAAGTTTGAGGCTTCAAACGTAAGAGAGGGGTCTGCTACATTTCACAGAAAAATGTTCCGTTGTGAAAGATCCCCATCTCTCCTGTGAATTGATTTCCTTCTCCTTACTCACCAACACTTGGCAAGTTTTCTGTCATGGCATTAGCCGTTCACTCACGGATTCTCTATATCCACCACCTTATTGAAATAAATAACATCTGTCTTTCATTTTCCACGCCGGCTTCTACACTGCACGGTGCTGCCGCTCGCTTCCAGAGGAGGTTTTACTCTGAGCAGAGGGGCTGACCCTCAACTATGACGGTTCCCTGCACAGACTGGCTCTGATCTAGCAAATCTGCTAGCTGTTATCAGGCAGGTTCTATTTATCTTTTTGGTATGTGCATAGCTCGATCTGTGGTTTGATCTCTCCGGGCGCTCGTAGCAACGCTGGTATCAGAGGAATTGATGGCCGTGCGTGTGCTGGTCGATCCCTCCCTTCTGCAGGCAAGAGCTGCTGGGATTTCATAAAGGCAGAACCAAGAATGCAATCATGCATCCGACGTCAAGCCAAAAGGCAGGTCTATCTGCCTATGAATATTGCTTGTCTTTTGTTTTGTTTTGCTTGGGAGAAGAGGCATCTCTGATGCCAACATTACAGTGTACCTCAACCTTATGTTATAAGGTAGGCAAAGAATTGCAAAGTAAAAGTTCTAACTTTTGTGAAAAACGACAGCAGTTCAAAAATATAGTGTAATGCAGATCCAAGTGTAGCAAAGACGTAGGCCTACATGTACTCCTAAGGGATGTAGTAACCTACCTTATATAGCAAAGAAGATTAAACTAATATTCAGGCGGCTCATACTATGCCACATCCATAGATGCCAAGAGAACTGACTCAAGGAACATCCCAAGCTAGTCATTATATAAATGTGACACTGGTAGTCACACACACACACAAACACACAAGCCTCACTTATCCCAATGACATATTACGCTCGCCAGCTGATGACAGCTCATTTAAATACGAAGCACAGGATTTAATTTGCATATATGCACAGTAAAGTGAATCTGCTCTCCTCTGTCACATAGGCTGCAATGTTACCCAGATGAAGGAAACTTGATCAATCAAAACTGTGGGGTTTCATGTTTAAAGAACTTATTTGTGGTCCATGCTTTTACTAATATTATTATTATTATTATTATTATTATTATTAATCTTCCATTATGAGTGCATGATATCATCGTTCTCATTATTGAAAATAACCTGGTGGTGTGTGTGTGTGTGTGTGTGTGTGTGTGTGTGTGTGTGTGTGTGTGTGTGTGTGTGTGTGTGTGTGTGTGTGTGTGTGTGTGTGTGTGTGTGTGTGTGTGTGTGTGTGTGTGGTTGGAGGACAAAGATAAACAGATAAGACATAATTAAATACCTTTGGCCAATAAATCACTAGACTTCATTTTATCCCCACAATTATGCACAGTTTTCCAACAACGTCAGACCCCAGTCTTCATATGGCTGCTTTCTTGTGGAAGGACTCATTAATCCATTAGGTAATTAAGGCTGCATGCATTATTGAATCAATTAGATAAATCAATTAGGGAGTTCCCAACCCACTATCATTGACAGGCAAGACACATTCTAGCGCGTCAGAACTTATGGCAGAATCAGTCGATCACGTGACGTGACCACGAGTAGGATAACAACACACTTTGGACGGAATCTAGGTCCATTCAGGAAGGAAAAGTCTTGATGTGTTTTGGCTGCAGCCATCCATCCAGTAAGCTTATTGTTGCATTATTGATTATACCACATGTGTTTGTGTACACTTTGTTAATGAGGGAATTTAAGTGTCGGTTAATCCTTCTTTCTGAAGCGGTAAATTTAGGTCTATCCTCAGGAGTTTTATGTGTGCACCACTATCTATGTCTATATATTGTGAATATGTTTGTGAATGTATAAATGTGTATGTGTTAGTCTGTGTGGCAGTATGTCTGTCTGTGTGTGTGTGTGTGTGTGTGTGTGTGTTTGTGTGTGTACGTACCTGTTACTGCGCGCGTGCATGTGTGGGTGTGTGAGTGTGTTTGTACAATAGGAAACAAGGAGTGAGAGACCCAATACAGATGTCTGTATTCCTTAAAGATTTGTTGTTGTTACCACGTAGGCCCTCCAAACAGGCACACAGGAAGACGTGCACGCATGCACGCACTCACGCACGCAGGAACACACACAGACACAATTCCTGGCAGCCAGGGGCTGCATGCTTGAGCTAAATTCTTCTGTGTGCCTCTGACTCGGGCACCTTCAGCATGTGTCTCAGTCCTTACTGATGTGGCTCCACGAGGGCAGACGCTGTCGTCTCTTGGGCCGAAAGAAAGTACAACAGACCGAGAGAAAGTTGAGGTCAAGGTGTGTGTATATGTGTGTGTTTTTGTGTGTTTGTGAGTGTGTGTACGCATGCAGGTATGCGTGTGTGTGTGTGTGTGTGTGTGTGTGTGTGTGTGTGTGTGTGTGTGTGTGTGTGTGTGTGTGCGTATGCATGCATGCATGCATGCATGCATGCATTGGTTCTATGTGTATGCGTGTGTGTGTGTGTGCGTATATGTATGTGTGTGTGTGTGTGTGTGCGTGTATGTATGTGTGTGTGTGTGTGTGTGTGTGTGTGTGTGGGAGAGCAGGTGCGCCCCTATGCAGAGCGGGGTGTCAGGATTGATTAGTTCCACTGAGGGACGGCCGGGAAGATCCACTGTCAAAACAACAAGGACAGCTGGGCTCCAGAGGCCGGGAGCCAGCGGTGCTGCGGGGGTTGAGGGACTGTAGCTGAGGTATCTGTTGGATTTAGAGGGGTGTGTTTGTGTAGGTAGATGAGAGACAGGGAGACAAAGAGTGAGAGAGGGAGAGAGAGAGAGAGAGAGAGAGAGAGAGAGAGAGAGAGAGAGAGAGAGAGAGAGAGAGAGAGAGAGAGAGAGAGAGAGAGAGAGAGAGATAGGCAGAGGGAGAGAGAGAGAGAGAGAGAGAGAGAGAGAGAGAGAGAGAGAGAGAGAGAGAGAGAGAGAGAGGGAGAGAGGGAGAGAGAGAGAGAGAGAGAGAGAGAGAGAGAGAGAGAGAGAGAGAGAGAGAGAGAGAGAGAGAGAGAGAGAGAGAGAGAGATTTAGTCGGTCGTCTGAGACAAGTTTGGTTTGTTAGTATTTTGGGGGTCGGGTGAGTGTGTAGGGGGTGAGAGATGGAGAGAGAGAGATAGAATGAGAGACAGAGTGTGACAGATGGAGAACAGCTGGACATTGAAAGAGAGAGAAAAAGAAAGTGAAAGAGGGAAGGAGATAAGAGAGGGGAGCCTGGGGTGAGATGGAGAGGGAGAGAGGGGGGGTGGGGAAGGGGGGGGAGAGTAGGGCAGAGAGCATCTTTCAGTAAGGAAACAAGTGCTGTGTTGATGCAGGAGATAATGAGCTTTTATCCATTCCACAAGCACAGCTTACCTGGTAGCTTCATACTGAGTGTCTGGCATATTTTCTTATTTGGGTTTAAATGAAAACAAAGGACAAAACCAAAAAACAAAGCATGTTTGTATTTAGAATAATTACTGATTCCAGTGTAATTGAATTATGAAAACAAACCCCACCCTGAGGCCTCTGTAATTTGCCAGCCTAAATGTGAGCCTCCACAACACTGGCATTTAGGTTTGGGTTTATAAAAGAGTCTTCAAAGTCTGGAAACGGCTAAAAGTGCCTGTTTCAAATTCCACATGTCTGGTGTTGGACTCTGAGGGACTAAACATTTGACTATGCGTTGTAAAGCTGCACACAAAATGACATTTTATGGTTACAATGTGACCGTCTCCATTGTTGTCTGTGGAATGATGAATGGCATACATATCCATTAAAGACAGTGTGCCCAGGAACAGATATGAATAGCAAAATAGTCAACAAGGAAACTACATACATACGAAGAGTTGATTACATTTAACAAAGAATATTCATACTTTTTTATCCTTACCTTTCTATATATACATGGTTTATATATCTCTTCTCCTAAGTTCTTTGAACATCAATCATTCCGGTGGAAATGCGAAGCAAGACGCACCACCCCTGCTAGTCTCTCCGGGGAAAAAGCTAGTTTTATTGAGATTTGTCTGCTCCCTCCTTTGAGTTCATTTTAAACGTATCCAAAAATACCATCTTCTTGCTTGCTTCTTTCAGTTAACTAGCAAGACAATTAATTAGTCAATTGTAATTTGTATTATCTATTGTTGGTTAGTTTGTGATTCAAGATTCAAGATTCAATAGTTTTATTTGTCACATGCATACAAGTATACAGTGAAATAAAAAAGTGTGACTAGCTTGCTATCTACGGTAGTTCATTAATTTGTTGGTTAATTTGATTGACAGGTGGTTTAGTGAACCTGTGTACCCCCCCAAACACCGCCTCCTGGATCCTGGGTCCTTCAGCTTGTCACTGGTTCCCAGCAGCAGCGCAGTGGGAACGCTTGATTCTGATCCCCTGAGACCCATTATGGCAGACAAGCTCTCCTACTGTCTCCGCCATCATCCATCATGCAGATCTGTAGCACTAAACACGCTCGGCCTACCTGCCTGAGTCTACCTGCCTGAGTCTCCTACCGTAGTCTACATAACTGTAGTCTACCTGTAGTCTACTTAGTCTACCTGTAATCTATCTGTAGTGTACTTACCTGTAGTCTACCTGCAGTCTACCTGTAGTCTACTTACCTGTAGTCTACCTGCAGTCTACCTACCAGTAGTCTACCTGTAGTCTACTTACCTGTAGTCTACCTGCAGTCTACTTACCTGTAGTCTACCTGTAGTCTACCTACCTGTAGTCTACCTGTAGTCTACTTACCTGTAGTCTAACTACCTGTAGTCTACCTGCAGTCTACTTACCTGTAGTCTAACTACCTGTAGTCTACCTGCAGTCTACTTACCTGTAGTCTACCTACCTTTAGTCTACCTGCAGTCTACTTACCTGTAGTCTACCTGTAGTCTACCTACCTGTAGTCTACCTGTAGTCTACTTACCTGTAGTCTAACTACCTGTAGTCTACTTGTAGTCTACTTAACTGTAGTCTACCTGTAGTCTACTTACCTGTAGTCTACCTGCAGTCTACCTACCTGTAGTCTACCTGTAGTCTACTTACCTGTAGTCTACCTATAGTCTACCTACCTGTAGTCTACCTGTATACCTACCTGTTGTCTACCTACCTTTAGTCTACCTGCCTGTAGTCTACCGGTTTTGATCTAAGTCCTGGTCCTAGTCTTGGGGTCATTCCTAGTGTTGGTCTGATCCCAATTCTTTTTCCCTTGCATTGTTGTTGTGATATGTGTCCTGGTCCTTATCTTAGTCCTGTTCGTGGTCCTATCCTCTGGTCTTGTTCTGCTCTAAGTCCTGTTTCTTATCTGAGTCCTGATCCTAATCTAAGTCCAGGTCCTGATCTGAGTCTTGGTCCTGATCTAAGTCTTGGTCCTGATCGAAGTCCTGTTCCTCATCTAAGTCTTTGTCCTGATCTAAGTCTTGGTCCTCTTGAGCTGAGCTCTTTTTCTTTTTTTTTGGAAGCCGATCATGTGCAAAGCATCTCACCATCAAAGTCCGCCCTGAAGAAGTCCAGAGCTCTCTACATTCTCAAATACTG